>NC_067482.1:47972072-48142072 GCF_947179515.1 Apodemus sylvaticus | reverse complement strand
TGACAACGTATGATTCTTTGCTTATACACAATATTCTTTTCTAAATACTATCCCTTTCTGTCTGGTCAGATCATCTTTTTGAATTTTGAAGCCTCAGCTTGAATTTCTTCACTCCCAGATGGTGAGAGTTATATGAATTGCTTACCGAATGCAGCAGTAATATCCTGTGCAGACATCTATGATAGCACTTTCCACATCATTTATAATTATCTGATTGTCCAGTAGATTTAAGCT
Organism: Apodemus sylvaticus; assembly: GCF_947179515.1. NCBI lineage: Eukaryota > Metazoa > Chordata > Mammalia > Rodentia > Muridae > Apodemus > Apodemus sylvaticus. Next base: position 48,141,838 of record NC_067482.1, on the reverse strand, counting down.
CTCCAAGGACAATGGCTTAATTATATAATTTCTTCCTCTGTGCCTGAAGAATGCAAGGTACTCAATAATTAAAGATTAGATGGAACAGTGAATACATGAAAGAATATATTTTATGGTGAATGGCTCCAGAAAATTGCTAGAAAATCTTTAAATGAATCTTGCAATTCAAAATTGCTGGACTGTAAACGGATATATTGCCTTCGTGTAGAAATTTCTTTCAAATTCAAGACATAAGAGCTTCCCCCAAAATTAATTTTTTAGAAATATCTCCTGTTTAAAAACATATTCACAAATATAGTTGCTTGATACCTAATGACAAGTTACCTTATTATAATTAGACACATTGACTATGCCATGAAACTCAACTCCAGATTAAACACTAGCCAAGCTTTTCCTCCAAAGACATTTAACTCTTAAGGAAGTTAACGTAGTTATCTCTCATGATGTAAATAGGGCTCACCCAGTCATTTGAAGGTTTCAGCATAAAGGGCTGAAGCATATTTCTTCTGAAGCCTGCTTGAAAGAAGGATGAGGAAGAGCAGCTCTTTTCTGGGACTCTACCCGGCTAGCTTGTCTACAGATCTAGGCTTGCAGACCATGACAGCTACAAGACAGCTTATGAAAATGTTTCTGCTTTTCTACACCACAGACAGATAAATTGATAAATGAGGGTGAAGTAGGGAGTGTGTAAGACTTGGTGGAGGAGACAAAGAAGCTGAGACTCTAAAAGCATATATTTGCAATCCCAGCAGCAGGAAGTCTAGGGCAGGACGTTGTATGTTCAAATCTTCATGGATTGCATATAAGCTTATGATCATCTTGAGCCTCTTTTTTCTCCTCTTTTAATTGGATATTTTATTTATTTACATTTCAAATATATCCCCTTTCCTGGTTTCCCAGTTTCCCCTCCACAAACCACCTATCCCATGGCCCCTGCTTCCATGAATTGCTCCAGCACCCATCCACCCATTCTCACCTCACCACCCTGGCATTCCCCTCCTCTGGGCATCAAGCCTTCACAGGACTAAGAGCCTCTCCTCCTACTGATGCCTGATAAGGTCATCCTCACTTACAAATGCAGCTGGAGCCATGGATTCCTCCATGTGTACTCTTTGGTTGGTGGTTTATTCTCTGGGTGCTCTAGGCCTGTCTGTTTGGTTGATATTGTTGTTCTTTCTATGGGTTTGCAAACCCCTTCAGCTGCTTCAGTGTTTTCTCTAACTCCTCCATTGGGGACCCCATGCTCAGTCCAATGGTTGGCTGTGAGCATGCAACAGATGTGAGCATCTGTATTTGTCAGGCTCTGCAGAGCCTCTCAGGAGACAGCTATATCAGCCTCCTGTCAGCAAACACTTCTTGGCATCGTCAATAGTGGATTTGGTGGCTGTATATGGGATGGATCCCCACGTGAGGCAGTCTTTGGATGGCCTTTCCTTCAGTCTCGGCTGCACATTTTGTCTCCATATTTGCTCCTGTGATCATTTTTCCCCCCTCTAAGAAGAACTGAAGCCTCCACACTTTGATTTTTCTTATTAATGAAGGAAGTCTGTCCTAGATGATTTTTTGTTAACTTGACACAAACTGGGGTGATCACAGAGAAAGTATCCTCCCTTGAGGAAATGCCTATAGGAGATCCAACTGTAAGTCATTTTCTCAATTATTGACCAAGGCCCATTATGGGTGGTGCCATCCCTGGGCAGGAATTCTAGGATTCTATAAGAAAACAAGCTGAGAAAACCAGGGAAAGCAAGCCAATAACATCCCTTTGTGGCATCAGCTCTTGATTCTTCAAGTTTGAGTTTTAGTCCTGACTTTCTTTGGTGATGAAGAGCAATGTGGAAGTGTAAGGTGAATAAACCCTTTCCTCCCCATCTTGCTTCTTGTTCATAATGTTTTGTGGAAACCCTAAAACAGTCAAAAAATAAAATAAAAATGAAAAAATAATGGAAGACAGAATATTTCAAAAGAAACAAATGAGGATAAAGAAGAAAAGACATAAATATAAGCATACATAAATGCATATAGGTTCTGTTTCCTTGGATAACACTGACTACAAGAAATTGCTTAATTAACTCATGGAATTTCTTGCTAACCTCTCACTATTACTATGCCATTATATTAAAACCAAGATCTTTTATGTGTTTAATATATGAGCAAATTTGTGTTGTCGTGGTACTATTAGTTGTGAAAATAATCTATGCACATATATGTATGCTAATATATTTTAATTAAATATATAACTATCAACTAATAACATTGATTCTTTTAATAAATAGATAATGAATATTTTCTTTCACATCATCCGGATATTTTAGTTTCTTTTAAAGTTTATTACTCCTATAAAATAATAATGCTATCACTTTCCAAAAATATATATTTCATGGATTTTCTTCAAATATATCTTCTTCACATTAATTTATTTGGAATAAATAGCCTACCTTCTTTCATGACATCTATTTAAAACTATGTTCACATATTCATGGAAATCAATTTATGAATCACCTTTTACTTTAAGGGTTTTTGATTCACATTTCCAAGTAGCATTCTTCACAACTTCCTCTATTTCCTCTGAGTCACTATAGAATGTTGGAGCCATGCACAAAATATCCATGACATTATAATTTTGTTATATGTCTAGTCTTTGTTTTTTGAGAGTTTTTCTTTTCTATCATTTTTTTCCATTCATTAAATGCATCATCAACACTACCAGTGACTTTTCTAGGGTTGGTGAAAGAAACAATGTTAAATAAAATCCCCTCGAAACATAGGCTCTCATCCATTTATCAATTTCACACTTTTTCAGATTTTCATATATAAATACTATATTGCAGCATTTCCAGCTCTACACTATTACTGCCTGAATCCTTCTGTTCTTCCCTATTCCCTCTCAAATTCATGATCTCTCCTTCATTAATTATTACAGTTACATATGTATTTAAGTATAATCATCTGAATTCATTTAGTATTCTTCACATTACATGTATCTAGATAAAACCACTTTAGACTGAAAATCTATAAAGTAACAGTTAACTGGAGAAGACTCATTCTCTCTTTCTAAAGATATTAATTGCTTATAGCCCTCCATCTAGGGTTTAGACTTTTTGAGATTTCCACAAAACATGTTTGAATGTCATCATTTTATACTGTAGTATTATTTACACTAGTAGTATCATTTTATACATGTCATGTTTAGGTGAACATTTTGTTAAAAATCCATGGAGACAGCTCTCTGTATTATATATGTCATATATGTATACGTGTACATATGCATGTATATGATATATAATAGATGACATATTTGTTTAGGTAGACATAGATATTCCTAACATAGGCTTTTATCATTGTTCTTTTTTTCCACTGTATCTTGCCTTGGATAATTTCAAGGTGAAACTCTAGAATTAAAGACACCACACACTTCAGACCCAGGACTTGGAAGAATCAAGCTAAAACTGATCTCAAAGTGTTATGCAAGCTCCCAAGGGAGAAAAGCAATTTATAGCTTCAAGCAGTTGTAAATTCTAACAACCACAATAGTGGCCTGCACAGCAATATATCTTTAAGACTATAATCATGACATTTATATTCTAGGAGTAACCAACACCTGTATAATTAGATTTATGGTCCACTCAACAGGATGGATACTGGAAATCTAACCAACTAGTAGTGCCTGGTAAGGCCATGGTCCCTAGAGGAGAACCTATTACTTATGCTTTTCTAAACCAGTATAATCCATAAATGAATTCTAGTACTTATACCTACAGAGAAGTGTATCACTCATCCCTCATTAAAGAAGTTTTTTGTTTGTTTTTTTGTTTTTTTTCCGGTACACAGAGACCATCACAAACTTCACAACCCTGGTCTCCACTACCCGTCTCACAGTAAGAACACTGAAATATTAGATATATAGCATACAGTTTTCATGAGTTTTGGAGAATCTCAATCCAGATGATCATAATTGTAAAGCAAAAGGTTTTTTCCAAATGCTACAAATACAGAGAGCAACTGAGCATTTAATACCCATCCATAATTATTATATCCACAACACAATGCCTACAGCTAAGGCTCAATTTACCACTAATGAGAGAAATGTGTCATTAAGTAGAGCACATATATACTAGATATTAAATACTATGTTTAACATATCAGCCTCTACCATTTATTCCTCTTTCATTTTCTTCCTATATATAACAAGGATCTTGCACATACTTTTGAATATTTTATTATTATTGTAATTTTAATATATATGTGTGCACAATGTGTATATGTACATGTATGGATGTGTTTGTCTAAATGAAGAATGCAATAGGATAGCCGTGTATTAATTTTAGCACATCCAAGGTTAAGTCACCAGCTACATGCAACAACTTTCAGTCAACAAGAAACCAAAAATGGGAATCCACCTCAATTCTAAGTAACAATAAAATAAGGTATAAGAAATGCTAACAAAACTAGAGAAAAGATTTATCATACGCCAATTAGTAGATCAGTTAAAGAATAAGATTAAATCCCCTATGTGATATCACAAATGCAAACACTATGCAAATGAGAGGCGAGCCTCCATAGGAGCAGCTGTCTGCAAATGCTGTACCTTAGTTTCAGCAACTCCTCCAATTTGAGAGGTGTTTATGCAAACATAGCAGATGGTTATGCTAATGAAGTACATGTAGTAAATCTCTCGGTAGTAAATTTAATTAATTACGAACTTATGAAATGGAATAATTTCAAGATACTTTCCATTTAAGAACAGTTTGAGAAGAAAATGTCAAATATTCCAGGAAAAGCCAAGTAGTTGTAGGTTAATGGACATTATTAAAGGCTCTGCATGCTTTCTTAAGATCTTTGTTTATTATTACTGTAATTAAGTTTAAAATGCTGGCATAACTTGCTGACCTAAGTCATGTCACATCTGAGAGACAGAGGGTGAGGTGCATCAGATATTTTCTTAGTATAATGAAATCTGTTCCTTTTTGTTTATCTCAATGATGTATTTGAAGCATCATACAGCTATCAAGACCATGGAACAAGAGTGACTTGGTTCATTTTTTCCCTAGAGAACACAGTTATAGGGGAGTATGAAAATAACATTTATTGCGTCGTTCTCCTGTTTAAATTTCCATAGTTACATGGAAGGGTTTATTGTTGTTTATTTGTCGTTTGTTTTTAATATTTGTATTTATGTTTTCAGGGGAGAAATCCTGCTTTTGTTCTTTCATTGCTTAAAACCAAATAAAATGCCAAAGTTTCCTAAACAAAATTGATTTCAATCTTGAAACCCCAACCATACTGCTGACAGAATGACAGAGCTATCCTTAAGAACACTGGTTTTGAGTTATCATCTCTCTAATTGAGCAGTCTGGTTACAAAATGTTTAGTTAAATAAACTGTTCTTTTGAAGGTGTTATTTATATAGTTAACAAACATCAGCTTATGAGTATATTTACATATGTATTATTGATTACCTTTTCTGTTTATTTGCCTAACACTTAATTTGAAGCAACATGCAAAGAGACTAAACATTTTTTCCTTTCCAACAAATAGTAAGGACCTAATATTAGGTTAACTTTACATAACGATAAAATAATTGAAAAGGCCAAAACAATGAAACAACTAGCTAATGTGATTGATTGTAGAATGATGCTTTATTTTAAATATGAATCAATTTCTACATAGAATTATCTTATTCAATACATTACATTACAATAATATTTATGGATATTTTTAAAAGATAAGAGGGCTTATGGGACTTATGGGGAGGGGGAACTGGGAAAGGGAAAGTCATATGGAATGTAAACAAAGAATATAGAAAATTTTAAAAAAAGAATATGAAAAAAAGATTTATAAATTTCTGCTACTAAGTTTATTAGAAAAGTAGAAAATATATCTGAGGGTATGAAAATATATCATTAATGTGTGACTTTGAAATTTGCTCCATTTTCTTCTGGGTAAGATTCTTAGAGTTCTTATTCAGGGTCAATTGTCACTGTTATTACTAGATTCATTTTGGCATGTTAATAAGCACTGAAAGAAAACATATTGGAAAGTAAGTTTTCATACACCTACAAGAAGACAGTAAGGTAAATATGAGACTCTTTTCAGGGTTTTACAAGCAACATCAACCATGACAACAAAGTGGGTATGCTTAAGGCAAATGTATTTGAGCACAGAAGAGAATTAGTCTGTGCCTCATTCCAATCTATTTTTAGGGAGAAAGCATATGGAATGAAAAGCTCAATGTGAAAATTCTCTCTCTGTACTGCCAGCGCATAAAGTACCTTTAAACTTTCTGGTATTGCAGGACTTTCTTTGTACTCTAATACAAATACATACTCTGAGAAATGAACCAGCTAGCTTTAACTGTTCTAGTCCTTAGATTTATGCTTTGATACTTATAATCCCCCAGGACACGGATAATACATAATTGATTTAAAATTAGCTTGAAAATGACCAGGCTGTGTAATTCTCTGGATATATGCCCAGGAGTGGTATAGCGGGGTCCTCGGGTAATACTATGCCCAGATTTCTGAGGAACTGCCAGACTGATTTCCAGAGTGGTAGTACCAGCTTGCAACCCCACCAGCAGTGGAGGAGTGTTCCTCTTTCTCCATATCCTCACCAGCACCTGTTTTCTCCTGAGTTTTTGATCTTAGACATTCTGACTGGTGTGAGGTGAAATCTCAGGGTGCACCCAAACATTTCTTTAGGTGCTTCTCAGTCATTTGAAATATCATAGCAGCCCTATTTATAATAGCCAGAAGCTGGAAAGAACTCAGATGTCCCTCAGTGGAAGAATGGATACAGAAAATATGGAATTTACATTATGGAATACTAGTCAGCTATTAAAAACAATAAATTCATGAAGTTCTTAGGCAAGTGGGTGGAACTGGAGAATGCCATCCTGAGTGAGGTGACCCAATCACATAAGAACACACATGGTATGCACTCACTGATAAGCGGATATTAGCCCAGAAGCTGGGAATACCCAAGAAACAATTCACATATCAAATGATGCCCAAGAAGAAGGAAGGAGAAGCCCCTGGTCCTAGAAAGGCTCAGTGCAACAGTGTAGTGAATACCAGGACAGGGAAGCAGGAAGGGGTAGATTGGAGAACAGCAGGAGGGAAGAAGGCTTATGGGACATTCTGGGAGGGGGAATCCTGGAAAGGGGAAATCATTCAAAATGTAAATAAAGAATATATCAAATTCAAAAACAGATAATGACCATGATACATATTTAATCAATTTAAAAATATCTTAAACAAATATGTCTTTTAATTGTAAAGAATATCTTAATGTTCTTAAATACTAATGTTCTATAGATTTCCTTGCTACAACCTCTTAACAAGAAAAATCAAATGATATGTTTATGTCCTGTTAAATATATATTGCATAATTTAAAAATTAATCTTTCTACATGTTCATACAAGTTTATACTCATACACAAATACATATTTTAAGCAAGTTAGGGTATGAGCATGTCTAACAAATTTAAAATATATTATAAATATTTATAACGTTCATATTTCTGACAAGGACTCATTCATTTTCTTGCTCTGTTCATGTGCATGAGACTAATTACAGGTTTAATGACACACAAATTGTCAGTTTCTAAATAGTCGTCTTATTCTTATCACTGGAGCAATCCACCAACCACTCACTATTAACCACTACACCTTCAAGGTCACAGGTTCCTTATGATTTTTACAAACAAAATAATTTTAGTTACTTTCAGTGTCCTTCATATAAAATTGTCCAAATACCAGTTTGATTTTAGGATACTGCACAAGTCTAGGTACAGATCTCACTCAATCATCTCTGATTGCTATAAGCACCACAACATGATTTCAACCCAATCAAGTCCTACATTCCAAATACCAAAGCAGTGGCTTAGATCTACAAACCTCTATAAGAGATTATCCAGATTATAATAACAGGAATGGAGAAATATCCTAAACTTCATCACTATTATTCCATAAAATGAGTTCCTGAGTTAAATAAAGTTTGGTTTTGAACTGTGAGCCCTATATTACATGCTTTCTGTTATACATTGTTTTGGTCATGATGCATTTTCAGATCAGTAGAAAAGTAGCTAAGATGGTTATTTAATCTCATTAATAAGCCAGTAACTAATGTAGGAATGAAATCAAATACTCTTCAAGTTTGGGAGAAGACAAAAGGTACAACAAGATTTCTCCTGTTTTGCTTTTCAAAAGTAATAAAATGTAGCCCTGTCCGTAATGTGTAAAATCATAGAATGTAGCTCATCAATAGTGCTTACTCCGTAGGAGGTTTTCTTAGTTAAGTTAAAGATTCATATATTTTCAAAAATTCAAAATAATCTTCTTTCAAAATAAATGACTACTACATAAAGCATCTATAATCCTTCAATGTATCATGGACAGAAACAGACTTACTGTAATTGTCACCCACACCACTGAACAAAACTTATGTATTTCACTTTAGCTATAGAAATTAAATTACAGGTATATCCACATCATGATTTAATCAAAGATCACAATCTAGAAATGTGTGCAACTCTAGAAACGTTAAATGTTGTGTGCAAATTTCATTTGCCTTTAAATACATTTTACTTTGTGGAGTAACTTCTAGAGTTTCCTATCTTGTTATTCCACCCACAACATTAACACATCTTGTTCTGCCAACATCTGACATAAGAGCAGTATATGTTTTTATAACCAATGAGCCTACATTTCCCTCTTAATATTGCACTTTCATGGGTCTCTACAGATATATAACATGATGTATCCACAATTATAATATGATATATGATACACCATAATTTTACTGTCCTCAAATTCCTTCATACTATACATAGTATTTTTTCTTTATATTGACTTTAGATTTTTAATTTTTTTAAAATGAGAACATAACATTTACCTATCCATATAAAAGTGTTTTTAAAAATGGCCTTATATTAATGTATTACATATATGATCACTTCATATTAACATTACATTACTATATTATATTTTGCCTCATATATAGTAAAAATGCACTTGTGTCACAGTTTAAACATGCCAAACATTTTAATCCATCTTAGATGCTTCTCTGTTCAGTGTTTCACATGGGTGAAACCAAGATGTCACCTCTGTGTGCTCTTACCTGGAACAGTTACTGTGGTAAAATTCATTTTGAATTGTTGGCCAAATAAATTACCTTACACTTCTGTGATTAATAATGCTGGATTTTATGGACTATGAATAGGAAGCTCTCTTATAATCTGAATTCTGTTCTTTGTTCCCAGAGCTTGCTTACAGTCCCTTGTTAGGAAATATGAACACTTAAGTTCATCAATGCTGTTTAGTAGCCCTTATTTAAGGTATTAATAACATTTTCAAAAACACTTTACCCTTCTGGCATTCTATTTGGTATGAAGCCACAAACTCTAGTCATTCTATAAAAGAAGGGATAGTATAAGTCATGGACATCAGGAAATAGAATTCCTGCTTTTGAGATTGCATACTGTACCAAGCAATATAAGCGATTTTTGTGATGGGGCCATGCAATTCTGAGTGGCACATCTTTGGATTCTAGTGATGGCCTTGTCCATTGTCGACATTACGCAGTTAGTTAATCATTACCAAGCTCATTATCTAGAATGTGGATGAAAGTTCAACCTCACAAGGAAGGCTGCAGGTTATCACACATCTAATAAATGCATCAAGGTATACCTGGCCACATCACCCTTGAAAACTGACAATTCATTTTAGCATTTTTTTATAATTGAAAGTTTTGGATCCTACATACAAAATAATTTACATTTTCTCCAAAGAAAATAAATGCTGAGTTAAAATTATTTTTATACAATCTAGAAATAAAAAAGAAAATAGAAATAAATCCAGATATCTCTTTTGATTCCTAATAAGATGCTAATAGTGAACCCAAAATTGTAGAAAGAATTATGGTTATACCATATTATATAGAAATAATTTTGATGGAATTTTATAAGTACTTCTTGTAATCTTTCAAACTTTGGGTACATTTGAATTAGTAACTAAAGGAAATAATTTCATCTGCAAATCTATTTATTTGTATGCTATTTTCAACAAGAAGTTTTTTGAGGTGTTTCTAGTGTTTTGTCTTTTTCTCTGCATTAAATTTATTTCTTTTCATCTGGCTTCAGTTTTCTACTTTTCAGAGGAGCAGTTAAATATTTATGAAGATTAAGCTGTAGACTTTCAAAACTACTGTAAAAGTTAAAACTGGAACTAAAACATTGAGCAATAACAGGAGGAGTAAATATGTTAACTTGTTGAATTCTGGAAGGACTGAATACGCTTTTTTATAAGACTGATGTTTAAGTCCTCTTCTGTAATTATATCAGGTATCTTACCTCTTTTATCACTTCTCACGTCTATTTTGAAAATGACACTAGGAAAATATTTATTGCTGGCAATCTTAGAAGCTTCCATGTTTCCTCAAGAGAAAATTTCATTGAGTTGGTATCCCTTCCCTCCAGTCACTGATCTGAAGGAATAGAGAAGGAAAATTGGAGGTAGTGTCTACTGAGAAACAGCCTTTGATTTTTAGGACTGGGAATTCATTTCAGAGCCTTGAGTGCACTGTGTAAGAACTCTACCACTGACCTACATCCTCAGCCCTCTGTCTGATCTACTTTCTATAAGTTTTATAATTGCTTTCATGTTATCCCTTCAGCTCATCAAGAGTATTAGTGTGAGATAGAGGAAAGCATTCTGAAATGTGATTAATCCTACAATTATGCTATGCTATTTTAAAGCTTTTGAATCTCAATTTTGTATTTCCTTTTGTGTATCAAATCCACACACATTTAAAAAATTCATTTGTTGATGATAAGCTGCAGTCTGATGCACAAATTAACACAAGAATATCTGCATAGGTATGAACAGGTTACACCCAGCAGGAAATTGAGTAGGTTTTTTTTTTTTTGGTTAAAGAAAATAGACAGATTATAGAAGAGGAAGATTACAGTAAGAGTGATATCCAACAGTCAATTTGAGCAGTATTTTAATATTTTGAGTGGATTTTTTAATTGTTATGGAAAGAGAAAAGACACCTTCCAGGCAGACACTTCTTGCAACTCATTAAAAAGCAAGGCCATCACAAAACACAGAAGTATCTCCAGCTTATAGTTTCAAGTTTATGTTAATGTCTACTATGAAACTTCGATTCTTTTTGCATTATATGAAATTATCCTATAGTAAGGGATTAGTTGGAAGAAAGGATGAATTTTTATTTTCATTTTCTTTCTCTTTTCTCTTTTCCTTCTTTCTTTCTTTCTTGTGTGTACATACATGTACATATAAATGAAAAGAAATCTTTATTTCATTTCTTAAAACTGTAGTGTGTTTTCTGTTAGTATCTGTGATTTTGGATTAGGATTTGCATTATTTGTGATGTGAAGAATACACACACACACACACACACACACAGAGAGAGAGAGAGAGAGAGAGAGAGAGAGAGAGTCTATTCTCTGTATTTATGCTTGATGTAAAATTATTCTAACAATCTGTGTTACATTTGAGAGTTTCTTAAGCAGTAAAAACACAATTAAACTTCAGCTTTTTCTTATAAAATCCAGCCAGTGGGATCTACCCAGAACATTTTAAAAGATCTACATTTTAGGACCATTTTGTAATTAAAAATTATCAGGACTGTTTATTTTACCTACAGTAGTATCTATCCTTAGCATGCCCTATACACTATTCATAACTGTCTCCAGCCACTATGCTGACATTTCGTTGTGCTACATTTTTTTTTAATCTGTGGTCAGTGTCCCCTATGATTCTGTATAATTATAATCATCTTTTTTACTGTGTTTCACAAACTAGATTGTGATTAATGGGGAGATTAAAAGGAAATTATGCATTTTAAATTTTGTCAGGTGTGTGTGTATGTGTGTGTGTGTGTGTGTGCACATGTGTTCTTGGGGTTACATTCAACATTGGGTATGTGAAGGTTACAGTAAGACTTTTGGGAATCATTTCTTGCACTCCATCTTATGGACCCTGAGAATTGACCACAAGTATTAAGGTCTGGTGAAAAACATCTGAACCATATCACAGGTGTCATGTTTGAATTGTAAGCTCTCAAATAAATGCTATTTAAAGACAGTTTCAGAATGATTTTGAAGAAAAAAAATCAGTCCAAGTAATGTTAAACTTGCATGTAATTTTTATTCTCCAGTATATCTCTGCCTTATGTCTTATTCCTCTTACTACAAAGGAACTTCACCCATTATGAACTATTACTTAACCAAGTGAAATTCATTTATGAATAAATGAAATAGTACAAAACATTTATTTATTTATTTATTTATTTATTTATTTATAACTCCAGATTTTATTCCCCTCCCCATTCACCCTCCCACTGTTCCACATATCATGCCTCCTCCCTGCCCTCCAGTCACCCCTCCAGATCTCTAAACAGCATGTGGCCTCCAGGCTCTTGAAGGTTAGGTACTTTTTCTTTGACTTAACCCAGTCTCAGCAGTCTTCTGTTGTATAAGTGTTGGGGGCCTCATATCAGCTGTTAAACGCTGTCTGGTTAGTGTTCCAGTCCCTGAGAGATCCTAGGATCCAGGTTAATTGATACTGCTGCTCATGCTACAGGGTCTCCCTCCTCCTCAGCTTCTTACAGCTTTCCCCTAATTCAACCACAGGTGTCAGCAGCTTCTGCCACTGGTTGAGCAAAAATATCTGCATCTGAGTTAGCTGCTTGTTGGGTCTTTCTGAGGACACTCATGATAGGTTCTTTTTGCGAGTGCTCCATAGCTTCAGTAGTAGTGTCAGGACTTGGGGCCTCTCCTTGAGCTGGATCCCACTTTGGGCCTGTTGCTGGATGTCTTTTCCTCAGAATCCTCTCCACTTCCATTCCTGCAGTTCTATCCAACAGGAACAGTTATGGGCCAGAATTTTGACTATGGGATGGCAACCCCATACCTCACTTGATACCCTGTCTTTTTGTTGGAGGTGACTCTACACGTTCCCTTTCCCCACTGCAGGGCATTTCATCTAAGGTCCTCCCTTTGAGTCCTGAGAGTCTCTCACCTCCCAGGTCTCTGATACATTCTGGAGGTTCCTCTCCACCCCCTTTTCCTTAACCTCCTACATCCTTAGGTTGCATATTTCCATTCTTTCTCCTGGCCCTCAGGGATTTCAGTCTTTTCCCCCATGCAATACCAGATCATGTTCCTCTCTTTGCTCCACCCAGGGCCTTTCGTTCCCAGGTCCCTCTCTCCCCACTTGTGGCTGCTTTCTTCTATGCACAAGTGGGACTGAGGCCTTTTCACTTGGGCCCTTCAGCTTGTTGGTCTCTTTGAGTTCTGTGGACTGTATCTGGGGTACTCTGTACTTTTATTTTATATCCACTTATTAGTGAGTACATACCATGCATGTCCTTTTGGGTCTGAGTTACCTTACTCTGGATGATATTTTCTAGTTCCATCCATTTGCCTGGACTTCTTATTGAAATAAGCATTCTTCATGTCTCTTATAAGGACATATCTCATGACTTCCTGGTTGGGGATGTTTCCTGAAAGAATTTTAATTCAAGTTTGAGATAAAAAATCTTAATATGAAAGATTGATATTTTCTTATTGTTTATTTGATGATCCAGTGATACAGAGGAAAGTAGAAATACTTACAAAAGCCTAAAATGATACAGTATAAAAAGTTCCTCTCCATGACACTCAAGGGAAAACAAGCTAAGAAGAATGGAGACAGGGATTTAATTTCTCTATATATTTAAGCAAAAGCTAATTTTACTATATAGATTTAAATATTTTTACTTTTTATATTAATAATATACTATGAATGATTGGTCAGATTTGAATAAAGACTTTGAACTTATCACTAGCTCTTTGTGTAGAGGAAAAGAATTTCAGTACTCAAATTCTATATATGTGATGTGGTTAGCTTTTCAGAAGATCTCATTTCAAAAATCTCTGATGAGTTGTGTTGACCCAGAAAATAACTTTAAAACTTAATTTTTAAGTTAGGTAGAGTAGCCATACTACTATTTTTAAGTGTATACATATTGTGATTATATTTTGAAAAAAATATAAAATTAGCAAGGGATTCTAAGATCAAAAGAATTAATTTAAATAAGAAAGGAAATTTTGAATGAAGTAGGAATAGGCAGAGCTGTCCTGAGAGACTGCTAGTATCCCTGTTTGATCTCTCTGTGGCTATAGGTTTAAAGGTTTACCCCAGGTGAAACATCAAAGAGTTTGGGGACATTTTCCCCCATATTGAAGGATAGACAACAACAACACTGCTGTCCTTTGAAAATGAGGAACAAGTGGAGAAAGACTCAGAATTACTCACAATATCATCAAGTAGGATGTAAATCATGTAAAGGGTGATTTTTAGGGTTTCTATCACGGTTATAAAACACCATGACCAAAAGCATCTCTGGTGGGAAAATTTTATTTCAGCATACAGCTTCACATCATAATCTATCATTTAGGAAAGTGAGAACAGGAACATAAATCAGGAATCTGGACACAGGAACAGAAGCAATGGCTATGGAGGGATGAGGCTTACAGGCATGTTTCTCATGGTTTGCTTAGCCTACATTCTTATATGCCCCAAGAAGATCTGCCAAAGGATGATACTAATCTTAGAAAGTAATTTTCTGATGTGTGCTTTCTTCCTCTCAGATCACTCTAGTTTGTGTTGTGTTAACAAACAAAATGAAGCAAACAAAAAAAAAAAAAAAACCCAACTTGGACAACTTGACAAGCCAATGCATTAGTATACCCTAAGCCTTCCCTCTCTGTTTATCTCCAAGATCTCATATTAGTATCATCATATCATAAGAACCAAAGACTGAGTTTTACATCACACAGTCTAAACACTTTAAAAGTGTTTTTGAAACATTCAAAGTCTTTTTTAAAGATATTTTCTTTATTTACATTTCAAAATTATATCCTTTTTTAATTTATTTCTTTTATTGAATATCATCTTCATTTGCATTGTCCAATGGTAAAATCTTTCCTGATATCCCCTCTCCCCTAAGACCCTCAACCCCTCCCCTTCCTCCTTCCCCCTGCCTCCATGCATATGCCTCTCCTCCCAACACACTCCCTCCTCACCACCAACACCCCCTACCCCACCCCCCACCTCCGGTTTCCCTTTGTTCAGGCCTCTGTTGAGCCTTTACCTGACCAAGAACCATTCTTCCCACTAATGACCAACAAGGCCTTCCTCTGCCTCATTTTTGGCTGGAACCATGTGTGCCCCTTGGTTGATGGGAGTCTTGGGGCATCTGGGTGGCCAAAATCATTGTTCTTACCATGGGGCTGTAAACCCGTTCAACTCCCCTGAACCATCCTCCAGCTCCTCCTTTGGCGACCTCATGCCCAGTCCAATAGTTGGTTGTTAGCATCTGCCTCTGTATTTGTAAGACTCTGACAGGACCCCTCCAGAGACAACCATGGCATGCTGCTGCACTTCTTGTCATCCATAGTAGTGTCAGGGTTTGTTGACTGTTTATAGGATGAATCCCCAGGTAGGGCAGTCTCTGGGTGGCCTTTACTTCAGTCTCTGCTCCACACATTGTCTTCCTTATTGCTCCTGTGACTATTGTGTTTCCTTTCTTAGAGGAATCGAAGCACCCTCACTTAAGTCCTCCTTCTTGAGCTTGGTGAATTGTAACTTGCTTATTTTAAGCTTTTGGGCTAACATTGAAAGAATAGAAAATACAGCCTAACTCCAGCCTTCTAAGGAGCCCCAAACACTTCATATTCCAGAGCCCACTCTTTATGCTCTTTGTTAGAAACTAGGTAAAAGGTCACATTCCAGGTCCCGCCCTTTGTTTAGAGCTAGCAAAAAGGCCTTGAATAGGTGATCCTGGCCCCATAAGGTAACTGGAAATGAGCTAAGCTTATCTTGCTTCTGTAAACTGCTTACGCCATTACTCCTATCCAGGAGTTCACACAGCTATAGACATCCAAGAAAATAGGAAACTAATTGCTCCACTGAGCACAGGCTCCAATAATTTAAACTGATTGGCCTAAAAACTATAGAGTGGTACAAATCGTTTGGCTCGCATTTCACAGACTCTCGATGCTAAGAAATGATTGGTTGGTGATTCATGGGCTCTCAATGCTAAGGAATAATTAGTTGGTGATTCGTGGGCTTCTTTGTGAACTTATAAAAGCTGTCCCAATTCTGCACTCCGGGTCCACGGTCCTCTAGCCCTGCACAGTGTACTTCTGTAGGACACAGAATTCTGGAATAAACAAATCCTCATGCTATTACATCGAGACCATTTCTTGCGAGTGATTTGGGTGTCGCCTTCAGGGGCGTGGGGTGCTGGAGCACCCTCGTTTTTTGGGAGTCTTACAAAATTTGCTGATTAGTGAGTGCATACCATGTGTGTTCTTTTGTGATTGGGTTGCTGCACTCAGGATGACACTTTCTAGTTCCATCCATTTGCCTAAGAATTTCATGAATTCATTGTTTTGAATAGCTGAATAGTACTCCACCTGCTTTTCCCTGCAAAACCCCTATGCCATCACCCTTCCAGCTTCACAAACCCACCCACTCCTGTTTCCCTGTCCTTGCATTCTCTTACACTGGGGCATCAAGCCTTTAGAGGACCCAGGGCCTCTCCTCCAATTAATATCCTACAAGGCCATCCGCTGCTATATATGTGGCTAGAGCCATGGGTCCCTCTGTATGTATTCTTTGGTTGATGGTTTAATCCCTGGGAGCTCTGGGAGTATTGGGTGGTTCATATTGTTGTTCCTTCTATGGGGCTGCAAACCCCTTCAGCTCCTTCAGTCCTTTCTCTAGCTCCTCCATTGAGGACCCTGTGTTCAGTCCAATGGTTGGCGAGTGCATCCAACTCTATATTTGTCAGGCACTGGCAGAACCTCTTAGGTGACAGTTATATCAGGTTCCTGTCAGCAAGCTCTTGTTGGTATCCATAGTAGTGTCTGGATTTGGTAACTGTATATGGAATGGATTCCCAGGTGAGGCAGTTTCTGCATGGTCTTTCTTTTAGTCTCTGCTCCACTCCTCTTATAAGAAGGACAGAACTGGAAAGAACCCAGATGTCCCTCAACAGGAAAGGATACAAAAAAATGTGGTACATTTACACAATGAAATACTACTCACCTATTAAAAACTACTTCATAAAATTCTTAGGCAAATGGATGGAACTAGAAAATATCCTGAGTGAGGTAACCCAATCACAAAACAACACAAAAGGTATGTTCTCACTGATAACTGAATATTAGCACAGAAGCTCAGAATACCCAAGATACAAGTAACAGACCACATGAAGTTCAAGAAGAAGGAACACCAAAATGTGGATATGTCAACGTCTTTTTATAAAGATCAAAATTTCTCTGTGGGTTCATGAAAAAAATCAAAACTAAGTTAAATTCTTATACAAAAATGTCACAGTTATAATGAAACAAAACAATGCTAAGCTTAAGAGTATGAATATACTATCATATCATCTGCAAATAGTGATAATTTTACTTCTTCCTTTCCAATTTGTATCCCTTTGACCTCCGTATGTTGTCTAATTGCTCTAGCTAGAACTTCAAGTACTATATTAAAAATATATGGAGAGAGGGGGCAGCCTTGTCTAGTCCCTGATTTTAGTGGGATTGCTTCAAGTTTCTCTCCATTTAGTTTGATGTTGGCTACTGGTTTGCTGTATATTGCTTTAACTATGTTTAGGTGTAGGCCTTGGATTCCTGTTCTGTCCAAGACTTTTAGCATGAAAGGATGCTGAATTTTGTCAAATGCTTTTTCAGCATCTAATGAAATGATCATATTTTTTTCTTTGAGTTTGTTTATATAGTGGATTGCATTGATGGATTTCCGTATATTGAACCATCCCTGCATCCCTGGGATGAAGCCAACTTGATCGTGGTGGATGATCATTTTGATGTGTTCTTGGATTCGGTTGGCAAGAATTTTATTGAGTATTTTTGCATCGATATTCATAAGGGAAATTGGCCTGAAGTTCTCTTTTTTTGTTGGATCTTTGTGTTGTTTTGGTATCAGTGTAATTGTGGCTTTGTAGAATGAGTTGGGTAGTGTTCCTTCTGTTTCTATTTCATGGAACAGTTTGAAGAGTATTGGTGTTAGGTCTTCTTTGAAGGTCTGATAGAATTCTGCACTGAAAGCATCTGGTCCCATGCTTTTATTGGTTGAGAGACTTTCTATGATTCCTTTTATGTCTTTAGGGGTTATGGGACTGTTTAGATGATTTATTTGATCCTGATTTAATTTTGGTGTTTGGTATCTGTCTAGGAAATTGTCCATTTCCTCCAGATTCTCCAGTTGTGTTGAGTATAGGCTTTGGTAGTAAGATCTGATGACATGATATTCTACTTAAGTGACCTAAAATACTCCACCAGAGAAATCCTACAGCTAATAAACAGCTTCAGCAAAGTGGCAGGTTATAAAATCAACTCAAGCAAATCAGTTGCCTTCCTATACTCAAAGGATAAGCAGGCTGAGAAAGAAGTTAGGGAAATGACACCCTTCACAATAGCCACAAACAATATAAAGTATCTTGGTGTGACTCTAACCAAACAAGTGAAATATCTTTACAACAATGACTTCAGGTCTCTGAAGAAGGAAATAGAAGAAGATCTCAGAAAATGGAAAAATCTGCCATGCTCATGGATTGGCAGGATTAATATAGTTAAAATGGCCATCTTGCCAGAAGCAATATGCAGATTCAATGCAATCCCCATCAAAATCCCAACTCAGTTCCTCACAGAGTTAGAAAAAGCAATTCTCAAATTTATCTGGAATAACAAAAAACCCAACATAGCTAAAACTATAAAAACAGCAGAAGAACTTCTGGGGGTATTAGTATCCCAGACCTCAAGCAATACTACAGAGCAATAGTGTTAAATCTGCATGGTATTGGCACAGGGACAGGCAAGTGTACCAATGGAATAGAACTGAAGACCCAGAAATGAATCCACACACCTATGGTCACATGATCTTCAACAAAGGAGCAGAAAACATCCAGTGGAAAAAAGAGCCTTTTCAACAAACGGTGCTGGTTCAACTGGAGGTCAGCATGCAGGAGAATGAGAATGGATCCATTCTTATTTCCTTGTACTAAGCTCAACTCCAAGTGGATCAAGGACCTCCACATAAAACCAGACACACTGAAACTAATAGAAAAGAAACTGGGGAAAACCCTTGAGGACATAGGCACTGGGGAAAAGTTCCTGAACAGAACACCAATAGCTTATGCTCTAAGATCAAGAATTGACAAATGGGATCTCATAAAATTACAAAGTTTCTGTAAGGCAAAGGACACTGTCAAAGAACAAAACAGCAACCAACAAATTGGGAAAAGATCTTCACCAACCCTACATCCAATAGAGGGCTAATATCCAATATATACAAAGAACTCAAAAAGTTAGACCCCAGGGAAACAAATAACCCTATTAAAAATGGGGTACAGACCTAAACAAAGAATTTTCACCTGACGAAATTCGGATGGCTGAGAAGCACCTTAAGAAATGCTCAACATCATTAGCCATTAGGGAAATGCAGATCAAAACAACCCTGAGATTTCACCTTACACTAGTCAGAATGGCTAAGGTTAAAAACTCAGGAGACAGCAGGTGTTGGCGAGGATGTGGAGAAAGAGGAACACTACTTCACTGCTGGTGCGATTGTAAGATGGTACAACCACTATGGAAATCAGTTTGGTGGTTCCTAAGAAAACTGGACATGACACTATTGTAGAACCCAGCTATACCTCTCCTGGTCATATACCCAGAGGATTCTCCAGCATGCAATAAGGACACATGCTCCACTATATTCATAGCAGCCTTATTTATAATAGCCAGAAGCTGGAAAGAACCCAGATATCCCTCAATGAAGGAATGGATACAGAAAATGTGGTATATATACACAATGGAGTACTATTCAGCAATTAAAAACAATGAATTCATGAATTTTTTTAGGCAAATGGATGGAACTGGAAAATATCATCCTAAGCAAGGTAACACAATCACTAAAGAATACACATGGAATGCAATCATTGATAAGTGTATATTAATTAGCCCTGAAGCTCTAAACACCAAAGATACAATTATCATATCAAATGATTCCCATGAAGAAGGAAGAAGGGAGCCCTAATCCTGGAAAGTCTCATTACAGCATTGTAGGGAAATACCAGGACAGAGAAAAGGGAGGGGGAAAGATAGGAGAATGGATGGAGAGTAGAGGACTTATGGGACATATGGGGGGGGGGGACTGGGAAAGGGGAAAGCTTTTAGAATGTAAACAAAGAATATAGAAAATAAATAAAAACATAAAAAAAGAATATGAATAGTTCCATGCATGACAGCTCAAGCCCATTGATGAACCTCTGGACTCCAAAGTGGACTCTAGGCCACTTTTCTGATTCCAGTCTCTGCAGTTCACACAGCTCATCTCCAAGCATCAAGCAAGTGCTGTTACATCTGTTGCTGCCCTTGGTGGTCATCTCTTGGTACTGACATATCCAAAATTTTTGAGTCTTCGATGGCACTGTTGGTACTGGCATTTTCAGCAATTTTTCCTTCTGGCATATCTTCAGAAATTTAGGTACTGACATATTCTTAAGCATCAACTTCCATCAATGACTCCTTCAGTCCTAGGCTGTCTACTATACCTAAGGGCGCTCCTTCACCAATGGCATCTCCTGGCCTCTCATCACAAATCCCATCCCTGCCACACAGTATCAAGCCTCAGGTTCTCTTCATAACATCTTCAAGTTTTCAAAGCCAGTGCCACCAGAGGAACTCTAGTGACTAGAGTGACTATTACAGGGTACCCAGCTATACTACCAGCATGACATGTATTATCATCCCACACTGGACACAATTTCTGTGCAATAATTTTAAGACTATGCTCCCAAAAGATCACAGCCCAATAATGCTAGTCCCCTCTTAATTGATGCCAATTTCTCAGATCCATCTAACTAACAGGAGTATTTCTTGCAAAGATAAGGTTTAGTATTTTGGTAATTACTGATGAATCTTCAGTCACGGTGACTAGAACTATGATTCTAAATTCAAAATATAACCCAAATAGCCTTTATAGTATCTTTACTCCACTTGACATTTTACAGGGAAGGTTTCCATCTTCTGTAGTTCTTTCAATGCTATTATCTTTTAAGCTCTCACAGAACAGCCAACTGAATACTAAATATTCAATGGGTTTTCTATCCCAAAGTTTTAATTTCCTTCCACAGTCTTTCCCAAAAAAGCATGGTCAAGTCTGTAACTGCAACATTCAACACTGCATTAACAAGTTATTAGTTCAGGTTTCTTTGATGTGATAAAATACCACGAACAAACCAATGTGGGAAAGAAAGGGTTTATTTCTCTTTGTGGTTCCATATCAAGTCCATCAAAGAAATCAGAACAGAATCTCACAACAGGAACTGAATGTAAGGACAAAAACAGAAACCATGTAGGGGTGCTACTTTTCACTTGTTCTTTATGACTTGCTCAACTTGCATTTTTATATAGCCTAGGACTACATTCTTAAGTACTCATTGGCTTGTTATCTAAGGTCAATCACTAATTAACATGCCCCATAAGTTTGCCTATGGGCAAGTCTAATTGAGGAATTTTCTCAATTTTGGTTCTTATTTCATACATAACTGTATCATGTGTCTAAATTATGATAAAAATGGACAGAATATACAGATGAGGGAAGAAAATCATAAAAAAAGTAGGTGGCACATTCTGACAATGTCTTATATCTTAAAAGACTAGCATTTTTATGGCCTTTTAAGACCTCATAGCCAGAGTTAAGAATAGGCCTTGAGCCAGGCAGTCATGCACATGCCTTTAATCCCCGCATTTGGGAAGCAGAGGCAGGCAGATTTTTGAGTTTGAGGCCAGCCTCATCTGTACAGTGAGTCCCAGGAACAGCCAGGGCTATACAGAGAAACCTTGTTGAGGAAAAAAAAAACAGAATACACCTTAAGGTCAGTTAAGACATATGAGCTCTAGTGTACTGTGTGCTCAAACTCTTTGTTTCATATGCTTTTAAGAAAACAGTGTAACAACTAACCTTACTTTTCTTGGATTTCCCATGTAATCAACTTTCACAACCTAATACATAGTTGGAAACTTAAGTCATGGAGAGTATATGCCCTTGATTCAGAGTAACACATGCTTATCATTTGGTAAAATTAGGAAATACAGAAGCTGAAAACATCTTGTTAAATCTACCATAAAGATTGTAAGCAACCATTGATATATATTGTTTGGTAAAATGATACTTTTTGTTTAAATCAGTTAGAATCAGTTGGAGTTGGTGAATTAAACCTTGAAATTCTCTGTCAAAGATACATTTAAATTACCACATTTGTTCATAATGTGATGTTTTATAAGCTCTTTAATAAATACAGAGAAAAACTCTTTGTTGGGGACAGACACACAGACATATGTACCAAGTGATTCACGAGACAGCCAGAAAAGCCACCACAGATTCAGACTCACACAACTTACAGAAGACAAAAGACTCAGGAAGCATTGAGTAGAGAATCCAAATCTGAATTTGTTCTCGGTTGAGTGACTTCAAGTAGACATGCTTTTGTTTCTTTCATTAATGTGACATCCACATGTTATTGGTGACTCAGAAGTAGTCACTAATGCATTATAAACCACATAAGCAGTAGCGAGAGTCCTTAGAGACTTCCAGGAAACACTTGTTAGGTTCTCAGTCAAACAGAACTTACTCTATTTTTGGATTCTAGACCACAAGAATGTTTGCAAGAAATCTAAGTTTGAATGGAAACTAAAGTGGTTTCTACAGAGATTGTTGTCAGATTCTTCTGGTCATATTCTCTTGTCAGTCTAATCCTAGACCTTATTTCACATTATGATCATGTAATGCTTGTCATCCCCTCAAGTGTAGTCCTAATCAAGTTTCATTCTTTCTAATTGCATTGTTGCTGTTTTTTGTTTATGCATGCAACTTTGTAAGAGAACAACTATGCAAATCACATTTCCTATTCATCAATTACTGTAAGGTAGGCTCTTTGTTCTCATATGATTGCATTTTTCCTGCTTCCAGTTACAAGAACTTCATGTCTTTGAAATATCTCTAGCTCCTTATAGACTAACCTCACAGCTACATAACTGGAGGTTCCCTCATCTAGTCTTACCTGGACTATATAGTATAGCTCTTCCCATTCTAGCTCTTCCCTGAGGCCACTTGCAATTAACAGAGTGTTTCGTGCAACAAGGGGTAAGAAGCAAATGGATACCAAATGATGGATGGTCTCTGATCTTCCCCACTCTTTCAAGACGGGATTCATTTTTCAAGCATGTGTGTGTTTAAATCTAAAATGTTTAATTCTTACAAGAGTATAATTTTACTGATCAAGAATGGTTTGGTCTTCCTGTGCTGGGTGCATTATAACTTGTTTATTTTGAGCTTTTGGGCTAACATCCAATTATTAGTGAGTGCATACCATGTGTGTTCCTTTGTGATTGGGTTGCCTTGCTCAGGATGACAACTTTCTAGCTCCATCCATTTGCCTAAGAATTTCATAAATTCATTGTTTTTAGTAGCTGAATAGTGCTCCATTGTGTATATATACCATAGTTTCTGTGTCCATTCCTCCTTTGAGGGGCATCTGGGTTCTTTCCAGCTTCTGGCTATTATAAATAAGGCAGCTATGAACATATTGGAGCATGTGTCCTTATTACATGTAGGAGCATCTTCTGGGTATATGCCCAGGAGTGGTACAGCTGAGTCCCCAGGTAGTACAATGTCTAATATTCTGAGAAATTGCTAAACTGATTTCCAGAGTGGTTTTACCAGCTTGCAATCCAACCAACAATGGAGAAGTGTTCCTTTTTCCCCACATCCTCCCCAGCATCTGCTGTCCCCTGAGTTTTTCATCTTAGCCATTCTGTCTGGTATAAGGTAGAATCTCAATGTTGTTTTGAAGCTCAAGAAGAAGGACTTAGCGAGGGTGCTTTGGTTCCTCTAAGAAAGGGAACAAAATACTCACAGGAGCAATAAGGGAGACAATGTGTGGAGCAGAGACTGAAGTAAAGGCCACGCAGAGACTGCCCTACCTGGGGATTCATCCTATAATGAATGACACTACTGTGGACAACAAGAAATGTATACTGAAAGGAGCATTCCATGGTTGTCTCTGGAGGGACCCTGCCAGAGTCTTACAAATACAGAGGCAGATGCTAACAACCAACTATTGGACTGGGCATGGGGTCCCCAATGGAGGAGCTGGAGGATGTTCCAAAGGAGCCAAAGGGGTTTACAGCCCCATGGTAAGAACAATGATTTTGGCCACCCCGACACCCCAAGACTCACAGGGACTGAACCATCAACCAAGGGGCACACATGGTTCCAGCCAAAAATGTGGCAGAGGAAGGCCTTGTTGGGAATCAGTGGGAAGAATGGTCCTTGGTCAGGTAAAGACTCAACAGAGGCCCCAACAAAGGGAAACCAAAGGTGGGGAGGTGGGAGTGTGTTGGATGGAGGGGCATATATGTAGAAGCAGGGGGAAGGAGTGGAGGGGTTGGCGGTCTTAGGGGAGGGAGGATATCGGGAATGGTTTTACCATTGGCAATGTAAATGAAGAAGATATTCAACTAAAAGAAAAAGAATGGTTTGGTCATTAAAAAGTCACCCATTTCCCCATTAGAAACAATGAATTCATGAAATTCTTAGACAAATGGATGGAGCTGTAGAACATCATACTAAGTGAGGTAAACCAGTCTCAAAAGATCAGTCATAGTATGCACTCACTGATAAGTGGATATTAGCTTAGAAACTTGGAATACCCAAGACATAATCCACATATCAAATGATGTCCAAGAAGAATGGAAGAGTGACCCCTGGTTCTAGAAAGGCTCAGTGCAACAGTATAGGGCAATACCAGAACAGGGAAGTGGGAAGGGGTGGATGGGGAAACAGGGGGAGGGAAGAGGGCTTATGGGACTTTCGGGGAGTGGGGAGCCAGAAAAGGGGAAATCATTTGAAATGTAAATAATGTAAATATATCGAATAAAAAAATAAATAAAAATAAAGATGTAATACAAAGTAGTGTGTGTATGTGTGTGTGTGTGTGTGTGTGTGTGTGTGGTGTCTGTGTGTGTGTATGTGTCTGTGCATGTGTGTGTGCGTGTGTGTGTGTGTGTGTGTGTGTGTGTGTGTGTGTGTGTGTGTGTGTGAGAAAAGTCAGCCATTGGAGAGAAGGAACTAGAAGAGCATACCTCCAGTAGATAAACAGTGCCTCAAGTGATGGGACTGGGTTACCAAGCCACAGTTAAAATTTCTGACCCAGAATTGTTCCTGTATAAAAAAAAAAAAACCTGCAGGGACAAAAATGGACAAGACACTGAAGGAAAGGCAGTCCAATGACAGGCTTACCTTTCAATCTCATAGGGGAGCACCAAGGCCTTACACTATTACTTATGATATGAGTTGAGACCAGCAGTCTCACCTAACCCAGACTCCTCCAGAGAGACTTGAGACCCCAGGGCAGGAGGAGGTCTGGTTGGGAGGGGAACTCTCTCACAGGCAGAGAGAGGAGATATTGGATTAGGAACTGTAGGAGGGAGACCTAAAAGAGGGGTTAATGACTGGAATATAAGTTGATATAATAATAATGATAATAATAATAATAATAATAGTAATAATAATAATAATAATACACATTGGAACCTACATTGATACTTACAGGAAGGTACAGTTTCTGTGAAAATTTTCTGTAGTCCTAGCACTTGGGAGGATGACATAGAACAGTTGTGAATTTGAGTCTAGCATGAACTTATAAGGAAAATTCCTAGTTACAAAAAGAAAGTGCAAAAAATATATAGCAAACATAGATAGCAGGAATGAACACTAGACGACAGGGCTTCCCATAGGTACTTTCCCACAATCTCATTGAAATTGTTATGACAAAGATGTGAGAAGTCATGGCCTAATCAAAGTGTCTCGTGTATCTCACTGGCCAAGTGATGATGTAATCTGTGAAACTATTAAAACTTGGTAAGCCATTGATTGGCATTGTTCTACAGAACACAGAAAAACTGTTACTAAAACTGAGTCACCATTTTTCATCTTTTTACAAACAAAACAAAACAAAAAACAAAACAAAACAAACAAACAAACATCATTTCCAACCAACCATCTCATGTTTATTTCCTGAAGAGTATTATCACATTTCCTGGAAATGCAACATATAATCACAGAAATCTATTCCTTGAGTGTAAATAAATATTTTTTACTCCTTGGAGAAGTGGAATAACTCACACAATTTGTGAGTTTATTCAGGAACTATTAGTTGACATTTCCGCAAGATGATATTCACTTTTTCTTTTTTTTAAAATATTTTTATTTTCTATATTCTTTGTTTACATTCCAAATGATTTCCCCTTTCCCGGATCCCCCCTCCCCATATGTCCTATAAACCTTCTTCTCTCCATCCCTTCTCCAATCACCTCCCTTCTTTTTCTCTGTCCTTATATTCCCTTCCAATGCTAGATCAATCCTTTCCAGGATCAGGACCCTCTCCATACTTCTTCATGGGAGTCATTTGTTATGCAATTTGTGCCTTGGGTATTCAGGGCTTCTGGGCTAATATCCACTTATCAGAGATTGCATTCCAAGTGTATTCTTTTGTGATTGGGTTACCTCACTTAGGTTTATATTTTCCAGATCAAACCATTTGCCTAAAAATTTTGTCAATTCATTGTTTCTAATTGCTGAGTAGTATTCCATTGTGTAAATATACCACATTTTCCGTATCCATTCCTCCTTTGAGGGGCATCTGGGTTCTTTCCAGCTTCTGGCTATTATAAATAAGGCTGCTATGAACATAATGGAGCATGTGTCTTTATTACAGGCCAGGGAATCCTTTGGGTATATGCCCAGGAGAGGTATAGCAGGGTCCTCTGGAAGTCTCATGTCCAGTTTTCTGAGGAACCTCCAGACTGATTTCCAAAGTGGTTGTACCATCTTGCAGCCCCACCAGCAGTGGAGGAGTGTTCCTCTTTCTCCACATCCTCGCCAACACCTGCTGTCTCCTGAGTTTTTGACCTTAGCCATTCTGACTGGTGTAAGGTGAAATCTCAGGGTTGTTTTGA
The DNA here is from genome assembly GCF_947179515.1 of Apodemus sylvaticus. Taxonomy (NCBI): domain Eukaryota; kingdom Metazoa; phylum Chordata; class Mammalia; order Rodentia; family Muridae; genus Apodemus; species Apodemus sylvaticus. Next base: position 48,114,717 of record NC_067482.1, on the reverse strand, counting down.
TCTGCATTTCCCTAAAGACTAATGATGTTGAGCACTTCTTAAGGTCCCTCTCGGCCATCCGAATTTCTTCAGGTGAAAATTCTTTGTTTAGGTCTGTACCCCATTTTTTAATAGGATTATTTGGTTCCCTGGGGTCTAACTTCTTGAGTTCTTTGTATATATTGGATATTAGCCCTCTATCAGATGTGGGGTTGGTGAATATCCTTTCCCAATTTGATGGTTGCTGTTTTGTCCTTTTAACAGTGTCCTTTGCCTTACAGAAACTTTGTAATTTTATGAGGTCCTATTTGTCAATTCTTGATCTTAAAGCATAAGCTATTGGTGATCAGTTCAGGAACTTTTCCCCTGTGCCCATGTCCTCAAGGGTCTTCCCCAGTTTCTTTTCTATTAGTTTCAGTGTGTCTGGTTTTACATGGAGATCCTTGATCCACTTGGAGTGAAGTTTAGTACATGGAGATAAGAATGGATCAATTTGCATTCTTCTGCATGCTGACCTCCAATTGAACCAGCACCATTTGTTGAAAAGGCTATCTTTTTTCCTCTGGATGTTTTTGGCTCCTTTGTTGAAGGTCAAGTGACCATAGGTGTGTGGATTCATTTCTGGATATTCAATTCTATTCCATTGGTCCACTTGTCTGTCACTGTGCCAATACCATGCAGTTTTTAACACTATTGCTCTGTAGTATTGCTTGAAGTCAGGGATACTGATTCCCCCAGAATTTCTTTTGTTGTTGAGAATAGTTTTTAGCTATCCTGGGTTTCTTGTTATTCCAGATGAATTTGAGAATTGCTTTTTCTCACTCTGTGAAGAACTGAGTTGGGGTTTTGATGGGGATTGCATTGAATCTGTAGATCGCTTTTGGAAAGAGTTACTAATTTAAGGTTCCCTTCAGCTCTGAACCTCCCTACACTAGATCTTAACATTTCTCAACCCAAGAAGGCTAGAGATTATACAGTAGATGTGTGCTGAACAAACTGATCCTCAGGTTTAAGACATTTAAGACTAGCAACTTTTCTTTCTTGCTATATTGAAATCCATAAGGTTATTAACCTAACGATATGGGAATATATAATTTAAAGCACATTAATTTACCAGTCTTTAGACTTCAGCACTATTACAGCTTCTCTGTTTGACTTGTCTGGATGCACTTGTTTTCCACTTTATTTTGTAATTATTTATGTAAAATCAGTGATGGGTTAATGAGATATACATGTTGCTGAAACTTGAGTTTGAGGGCCTGCGTAGTAATGCAATTTGATTATTCAAATGAACCCATCAAGTGAACCATAAAAGCAAATAGCTCTTTTGAATGTAATACAAATGGAGTGTATGCCATTTTTCAGCTTGACTGAACCAAAGAGGCAACTCGCTAAACCCAAGTCAGCACAGAACACCCTCTGAAAGTGATACAATCATAAACAGGGCAGAAAGCTTGTTTGACAAGGCGGAAAGCTGAAGGGGTTTGTTCACTTCTATGAACCAACTTGAGATCAGCATTGTTTCTCTACCCAGCTGTGTTCTCACACCTCCCTAAAGCTTCTTACATATTTCTTTGGTTAATAGCCAAAGGAAACCTATGAGATACCTCTCAGCAATTATCTGTGGATAACCTTACTTTCCCTCAGCATCCTTGATCACATAGCCTCTTCTCTCCTGTCATTACTATCACCGATATGTCTTCCACCAACACCTTACCACACAAGTTGCAAATGCCATACACATGTGCCACTTTCAGAAAGTCGGAAACACATTTTGAATGTGTGAAGTTGGCTACACTTTCCATGTGTCACTAACTGTATATAACAAGTTTGAGTGCCTTATTTATCCAACAGTTTATCAAATGTGCACAGCTATCAGATGCATACTTTCCTTCGATGCTCATTCTTCAAAAGCTATCAGATTCAACAAATAATTTAGGAGAAATCAGATTTATGAAGGAAAAGAATCAGCGAACACAGATTTCATCTTTCCTTCCTTTATTACTCTGAAAAATCTAAGAAAATTGCAAAGAATTTCAAAGCCCTCTCTGCTGCTTTCTATGTGTTCTGAGAGGAAGCCTTTGGAGCTAAGTTTCTGGCTTTCTTCCCCAGTGTTCACATGAGACATTTTCTGGATTCCCCATTAGAACTGCAACACCAGCTGGAAGGTAGTGGCACAGTCCTGTAATCCTAGTACTCTGAGAGGCAGAGGCAGGCGGGATTTCTGAGTTCGAGGCCAGTCTGGTCTACAGAGTTCCAGGACAGCCTGTCTCAAAAAAAAAAACAAAAAAAAAAAACAAAAAAAAAAACCTGCAACACCAAGGACTTCACTGTGGGAAAGGAAATATAACAAGATCCTCTATGTGAAAGAATTTCTTGCTATAGATGATAGTGCTTTTTTTATTGATATATTTTTTATTTACATTTCAAATGATTTCCCCTTTTCTGGGTCCCCACTCCCTGCAAGTCCCATAAGCCCTCTTCCCTCCCCCTGTTCCTCCATCTACCCCTTCCCACTTGCCTATTCTGGAATTCCCCTATACTCTTGCATTGAGTCTTTCCAGAACCAGGGGCCACTCCTCCATTCTTTTTTGACATCATTTAATTTGTGGATTATGTCCTGGGTATTCAAAGTTTCTAGGCTAATATCCACTTATCAGTGAGTGCATACCATGATTGATATTTTGGGACTGGGTTACCTCACTTAGTATGATGTTCTCCAGCTCCATCCATTTGTCTAAGAATTTCATGAATTCATTGTTTCTATTGGCTGAATAGTGTAAATATACCATTGTGTAAATATACCACATTTTTGTATCTATTCCTCCGTTGAAGGACACCTAGGTTCTTTCCAGCTTCTGGCTACTACAAATAGGGCTGTTATGAACATAGTGGAGCATGTGTCCTTATTGCATGCTGAAGAATCCTCTGGATATATGCCCAAGAGTAGTATAACAGGGTCCTCAGGAAGTGTCATGCCCAGTTTTCTGAGAAACTGCCAGACTGATTTCCAAAGTGGTTGCACCATCTTGCAATCCCACCAGCAGTGGAGGAGTGTTCCTCTTTCTCCACATCCTTGCCAACACCTGCTGTCTCCTGATTTTTTGACCTTAGCCATTCTGAATGGTGTGAGGTGAAATCTCAGGTTTGTTTTGATTTGCATTTCCCTAATGATTAATGATGCTGAACATTTCTTAAGGTGTTTCTCAGCTCTCTGAAGTTCTTCATGTGAAAATTCTTTGTTTAGCTCCGTACCCCACTTTTTAATGGGGTTATTTGGTTCTCTGGGTTCTACTTTCTTGAGCTCTTTGTATATATTAGATATTAGCACTCTGTTGGATTTAGAGTTGGTGAAGATCCTTTCCCAATCTGTTGGTTGACGTTTTGTCCTTTTGATGTGTCCTTTGCCTTACAGAAACTTTGTAGTTTTATGAGGTCCCATTTGTCAATTCTTGATCTTAGAGCATAAGCTATTGGTGTTCTATTCAGGAACTTTTCCCCTGTGCCCATGTCCTGCAGGGTCTACCCCAGTTTCTTTTCTATTAGTTTCAGTGTGTCAGGTTTTATGTGGAGGTCCTTGATCCATTTGGAGTTGAGCTTGGTACAAGGAGATAAGAATGGATCGATTCGCATTCTTCTGCATGCTGACCTCCAATTGAATGTCCAACACCATTTGTTGAAAAGACTATCTTTTTTTCCACTGGATGCTTTCAGCTCCTTTGTCGAAGATCAAGTGACCACAGGTGTGTTGGTTCATTTCTAGGTCTTCAATCCTATTCCATTGATCTGCTTGCCTGATATTGTACCAATACCATGCAGTTTTTTTCACTATTGCTCTGTAGTAAAGTTTAAGTCTGGGATACTGAATCCCCCTGAAGTTCTTTTACTGTTGAGGATAGTTTTAGCTATCCTGGTTTTTTTGTTATTCCAGATGAATTTGAGAATTGCTCTTTCTAGCTCTATGAAGAACTGGGTTGGGATTTTTATGCATTGATATTCATAAGGGAAATTGGCCTGAAATTCTCTTTCATAGTTGGATCTTTGTGTGGTTTTAGTATCAGCGTAATAGTGGCTTTGAAGAATGAGTTAGGTAGTGTTCCTTCTGTTTCTATTTGGTGGAAAAGTTTGAAGAGTATTGGTGTTAAGTCTTCTTTGAAGGTCTGATAGAATTCTGCACTGAAACCATCTCATTCTGTGCTATTTTTGGTTGGAAGCCTATCTATGATCCCTTCTATTTCTATAGGGGTTATGGGTCTGTTTAGATGGTCTATTTGATCCTGGTTTAATTTTGGTAATTGGTATCTGTCTAAGAAAATGTCCATTTACTCCAGATTCTCCAGTTGTGTTGAGTACAGATTTTTGTAGTATTAAAGACCACCTTTTCTCCATAGTGATCTGATAGAAGGCATGGGATTATTTCAATCTTCTTATATTGAGGTCTGTCATGAGGTGCTGAGAAAAAGGTATATTCTTTTGCTTTGGGATGAAAACTTATATATATATATATATATATATATATATATATATATATATATTAACTCCAATTGGTTCAAAGCTTCAATTAGTTTCACTGTCTCCCTGTTTAGTTTCTGTTTTCCTGATTGGTCCATTGGTGATAGTGCTTTAATTCATTTTTTTCAGTTCATTCCACACATCATTTCCTTTGCAACCTATCCCAAAATCCTGTACTCTTTAGAGCAAAAGAAATTGCTAAAAAAAAATGTGGTCCATTCTAGACAATCCTATCTCCTAATGCTGTTTTCCCTGTGAATATGCTCCTCTCACACTTAAACCTTATTGTGTTCTTTAAATTGTTTGTCAAGAATGACTAAGACATCCATCCACTCTAAAAACCAATGTCATTTTTATGCACTGTCCCATAGGATTGACAAAAGAAATAGACATGACATTCAATTCATGTAAGGCTCAGCACAAGCCTAAGAGATACATTTTGGATACATTGACAGTTTGAAAAATGCCAAATGTGAAGTTTATCTACAAGCTGCCGAATGGCTCTAAATATATTGCAGATGTGATATGGATACTCCTGGTCAATGCTGGAAACTAATCCTAATCCCTAATCCTGGATAGTGAAGGAAAGATATGTTTGTCAGTCAGAAAGTAGAGTTGTCAGTGGAGGACTGCCTGGAGAAGTCCGAGAGAAGAAGCATACTTCAGGAATTTGACAAAGGGACAGATTGAAAGTGCTGATATATTCTCTTCTCTACTCATAATCAGATTTCTCACTGGGGATTCAATTTAGCTGACATGCCTTAGCTATTTTGGTCAGTATTCCTGCAGGAGATGGATAAGAACTAACTCTGGCAAGCTAAACAAGATCCTCTGTACACAATCCTATTTCCTGAAGTATTTTCCTGCCTCATCCTCCACATCATGTCTTCTCTGTGATTCTAAGCCAATTCTGCTTTTATTCAAATTTTAACTGTTTGCAAGTAGATATTAGACCTTTTCTTTCCAGGGGTCTTCATCTAGATACCAAAGTGTTAGAGACTCTCAGTTTCTGGCTACAGACTGGAATTCCTAATCTAAGCTTCAAATACCTATATTAAAACAACTTTCAGACATCTCCACTGAAGTCTCAAGTTTCACATATAAAATAGAAAAGCTACTACCCTTTTTCCTCCCAGCTTTTACATCAATGACCATTTTCTTAATTTTCCAATCTCTATAACCATAAAACTAATTTGCATACTTATTCAAATAAAAATGTAGAATTGCTTTTTTATCTCATTCTCTGAAACTAATATTTGAATAACTTGTGCAGTTTCTAAGTTACAGGCCTTTAGTATTACCACCTCTCTAATGTATCTCAGATCTCAGAACAAGCTCTCTTTCTCTTTCTTTGCTTTGTTTTTCTTATACCCTGTCAGCATAAAATTCAAAGAAGCCCAGAGAGATCTTTGGAAATGACCAACTATATCATTACAGATATTTCCCAGAATTTTTGAAAACTTTCCTTCTGTAATGTGACTCAATTCCCAATGTTTTAATATGGTCAAAATCACTATGTGAGTTGGCAGTCTCTCTTCGTCATTCTCTTTCACATAGCTTCTGATTGATTCTTCTGTGTTCTCTTTGCTTCACATGAATACTTGCATTCTTGTAGTCTGTCCTTTGACATTTTCCTTCTGATACACTTCTCAAGCGCACCTTCTCTGAAAGATCTTCTTTCATCACCCATATGATCCTTGTGGCATTTTCCACTCTCTTCACTTTTTCCATATATTATTTTTATTTCTTCTCATTGAAATATAAGTTCAAGTACTACATAGTAAGAACATATTGCTGAATATGACACATTCCTAGGTTTCAGAACATGATAAAATCAAGATGTTTCCTCCCTATTAGCTGGCTCTGAAAAGGAGCAAATGTATTATATAGGATGCTGGACAATGGGAGGGAACCATTATGAACAGTTTTACTCAACTGTAGATGCTAAACGCACCAACAACAATCAGCCAGGTAAGCTGAGCCTACTGCTTCAGTGGTGTGTAGTATATTTTCCAAGTAGCACACTGATTAGATTGATGCCTGCTCCACAGGAGAGAATTTGCTTTGACTACATACAGTACACCTAATCAGAAGCATGTGGCTACAATGTTGAAGCTTTTATTGTCACTTTGCCAAATAGATAGAACATATTTAAGAAACTCCATTCTAAATACATGTTTATGCCCACAGATTATTGGCTACAGTCATTTTTAGTTATAGAAACTTCTTTCTAAATTGACCGAGAGTGACTGGTACTGATTTTGTTTTTTGTTTTTGTTTTTAAATTGAATTGCCAACTACCAATAGGACATCTGTATCTCTATATTCTAGGCTCAGGGAATATAATGAAAAAGAGGAAGAGGCAGAATGTAAGAGCTGGAACAATCAGAACAGTATGATTCTCTTACTTTTGAGCCTTCTTGGGCCATTACACTCATGAACAACTGCTGCAATTGCTACAAAAGATCTATACAATGCTGGCCCTGTCAAGAAATACTCTGCCATTGAAAGAGAGTTGTCATGATATCCACATATAAATTACTGAGAATTTATATGGATTTTATGGTTGATCAGAGAATAAAGAATTTTCTAAACAAGTGAAAGATCTGTATGAAAAGAACTTCAAGTCTGTGAAGAAAGAAATCTAAGATCTCAGAAGATTGAAACATATCCCAGACTTGTGGATTGGCAGGATTGATATAGTAAAGATGGCCATCTTGCCAAAAGCAATATACAGATTCAATGTAATCCCCATCAAAATTCCAACACAATTCTTCATAGAGCTAGAAAGGGCAATTTGAAAATTCATCTGGAATAAAAAAAAGCCAGGATAGTTAAAACTGTTCTCAAAAATAACAGAAATTCTGGCAGACTCACCATCCCTGACCTCAAGCTGTACTACAGACAAATCATGATAAAAATTACATGGTATTGGTAGAGTGATAAGCAGGTAGATCAATGGAATAGAATTGAAGACCCAGAAATGAACCCATATACCTATTGTCACTTGATCTCTGAAAAAGGAACTAAAACCATACAGTGGATAAAAGACAGTCTTTTCAACAAATGGTGCTGGTTCAACTGGCAGTTAACATGTAGAAGAATGCAAATTGATACATTCTCATCTCCCTGTACAAAGCTCAAGTCCAAGTGGATAAAGGACCTCCACATAAAATCAGATACACTAAAACCAATAGATAAGTAAGTGGGAAGACCCTCGAGCACATGAGCACAGAGGAAAAGTTCCTGAACTGAACAACAATAGCTTATGCTCTAAGATCAAGAACTGACAAATGGGACCTCATAAAATTGCAAAGCTTCTGTAATTCAAAGGATACTCTCATTAGGACAAAACAGCAACCAACAGAGTAGGAAAAAATCTTTACCAATCGTACATCCAATAGAGTACTAATATCCAATATATACAAAGGACTAAAGAAGGTAGACTCCAGAGAACCAAATAACCTTATTAAAAATTGAGTACAGAGCTAAACAAAGAATTATCAACTGAGGCCAAGAAACACCTAAAGAAATGTTCAGTTCAGGAAAATTTCCCCTGTGCCCATATGCTCAAGGCTCTTTCCCAGTTTCTTTTCAATTAGTTTCAGTGTGTCTGGTTTTATGTGAATGTCCTTGATCAACTTGGACTTGAGCATAGGACAAGGAGATAAGAATGGATCAATTTGCATTCCTCTGCATGCTAGCCACCAGTTGAACCAGCACCATTTGTTGAAAATGCTGTCCTTTTTCCACTGGATGGCTTTAGCTCCTTTGTCAAAGATCAAGTGACCATAGGTGTGTGGGTTTATTTCTGGGTCTTCAATTCTATCCCATTGATCTACCTGCCTGTCGCTGTACCAATACCATGCTGTTTTTAGCACTACTGCTCTGTAGTACTGTTTGAGGTTCAGGATACTGATTCCCCCAGAAGTTCTTTTACTGTTGAGAATAGTCTTGGCTATCCTGGATTTTTTTGTCATTCCATATGAATTTGAGAATTGCTCTTTCTAACTCTTTGAAGAATTGAGTTGGGATTTTGATGGGGATTACATTGAATCTTAATATTGCTTTTGGCAAGATGGCCACTTTTACTATATTAATCCTGCCAATCCATGAATGTGGAAGATTTTTTTCATCATCTGAGGTCTTCTTTGATTTTTTTTTCAGAGACGAAGTTGTTGTCATATAGATCTTTCACTTGTTTAGTTAGAGTCACACCAAGATACTTTATATTGTCTGTAGCTATTGTGAAGGGTATCATTTCCCTAATTTCTATCTCAACCTGTTTATCCTTTGAGTATAGGAAGGCTACTGATTTGCTTGAGTTAATTTTATATCTGGCCTAGCCCAAGAAAAACGAAGAAGAGGCCCCTGGTCTTGGAAAGGCTCAATGTAGCAGTGTGAAAAATTGATTGGGGAACAAGGGGAGTGCTTATGGGACTTTAGGGGAGGGGGAACCAGGAATGTGGAAATCATTTGAAATGTAAGTAAAGAATATATCTAATTAAAAACCAAGGATCTTCCAAAATAAAATAGAAAAGAAATATTCAACATCCTTAGTCATCAAGGAAATGCAAATCAAAACAACCTTGAAATTCCACCTCATACCAGTCAAAATGGCTAAGACGAATGACTCAGGTGACAGCAGAAGTTGGAGAGGATGTGGGGAAAGGGGAACTCTTCTGTTGTAGGTGTGATTGCAACCTGTTTCAACCATCCTGGAAATCAGTTTGACAGTATATCAGAAAATTGTACATAGTATTACCAGAGGACCCAGATATACCACTCCTGAGTATATAACCAGAAGATGCTCCAACATGTAATGAGGACACATGATCCACTATGTTCATGACAACCTTATTTATAATAGCCAGAAGCTGAAAAGAACTGAGATATCCATTAACATAGGAATGGATACAGAACATGTGGTACATTTATACAATGGAGTACTACTCAGCTGTTAAAAACAAAGAATTTACAAAATTCTTAGGCAAATGGAAGGAACTAGAAAATATCCTCCTGAGTGAGGTAACCCAATCACAAAAGAATACACATGGTTTGTACTCCCTGATAAGTGGATATTAGTCCAGAAGCTTTCAATACCCAAGAAATAATTCACAGACCACAAGAGGAAAAACCAAAATGTGGATACATTGGTCCTTCTTAGATGGAGTACAAAATACCCATGGAAATACAGAGACAAAATGTGGAGCAGAGACTAAAGAAAAGACCATCCAGAATGGATCCCATCTGGGGATCTGTCCCATGTACAGTTACCAAACCCAGACTCTATTATGGATGCCAACAAGTACTTGCTAACAGGAGCCTGATATAGTTGTTTCCTGAGAGGACCTGCCAGTGCCTAGCAAATATAAAGGGGTATGCTCTCAGCCAACCATTGAACTGAGGACAGGGTCCCCAACAGAGGAGATAGAGAATGGAACCAAGGACCTGAAAGGGTTTGCAGCCCACAGGAGGAACAACAATATGAACCTGCTCTGGCTATTATACTCTTGTACAACTACTGCCATTGCTTACACAAGATCTATACAACTCTGGCACTGTCAAGAAATACTCTGTCATTGAAAGAAACCTATTGCAATATCCACACCTTACTGAGAATTGAGATGGATTTTATGGTTGATCAGAGAATTAAAGAATTTTTCCTAGTAGTGTAGCCATTAATAATGTGATTATCCTCCAGTCACCAAACAAATGCACAAGTTCTAGTAAACACGCCAATGAAACTCACTGACTTATAATGAGAAGAATGAAAAGAAAGGGCATGAAAACATTGGTAGAAATGTTGTTTGGTGGGGAGAGGAAGAAATTGCTGAGAGTGGGAGAGGGTAATGTAAAAAATGTTTTTATGAGTATAAAAAGCATAAAATATAACCAATTTTAATATAATCAATACACGCTAAAGTATTTTATTTAGATGTATATAAGTTCTGTGATATTAGGACTAAAGTTGTTCATAGATTTAAATGTCTAAAAATGTTTGCTCATATTGATTTATTGCAAATACTGATAACTTTTGAATGTAGGTTAGAAGAATATTATAATTTCAGTACATTCATATAATTCATGCAGGAGGCAAGTAATATCTTAGGACACAAGAGGAAAGAGTCTCTATAAAACAAGATAAGGTGATTAACACAGGCTTCTGAATTTTTTAAGAGCATTTTAAGGAAATTTTAAGGAAAATCAGAGAAATAGGCACTGAGAAAGATACACAGGAGTCCAGTATGAGTACTCACAGCCAACAGAAGGGACAACAAGCAGATGCATTTCAGCCTTGTTCATCATCTATAAGGACACAAGCTTGGAGACTTTCAGGCAACTTAGCTGAATCCCAGATGTCACAAGGCAAAAAAAAAATTCTTTCCCAGTAGAGTAACATACCATATGTTAGATCTTGCAGAGCTAGATCAGTAGTGTAAAAAGCCAGAGAAGGCAAAAGTAGTAAGAACTGAAGACAACAAAGAAAAGACTGTGATAATCATCTGCAGGGGACTTCAGCAGACAGTTTTCCTAAAAAGAAGGCAGGAGGTCAGTCCAATGTGCTGGAAGATCAGTGGCCCCAATATTTCTCATCTGACAACAGAGAAAGCAGACAAGCAATCAGAACTATTAAAATATGGAATAGTGACTAGAGATCAAAACTCTTTTCTTATCCAGGGTTCAAATGTCAATCATTTCATAAGACACAATAGTTTCTTTCCTTGAACTCCATTTATTTAATATAAAAGGTTATACAAGGAAAGAAACCACATAGATTATTTTAATGCAATAGCATAGATTTAGATTCAACATCTGCAAATCTTCAAATCCTCCCATCCACTACATGGTTAGGATGATGATGATGATGATGATTGATGATGATGATGTGCTTAAACTTTGCCCAAGACAGTTATCAGCTCTAAGGCATTCTGCTTTTATTTCTAGACAATGCACTCAGGAACACCTGATTAAATCTCATTCTCCCAGTTTATCTGGGCATGATAAATACCAATTAGTTAATAATAACTAACATTAGTGCTTCAGTATAAACGTTTGCTCTAGAACACAGTTATTGGCCTTCATGTGTTTTTAAATTGCCTTGCAACTTCATAGGATAAGGAGATAAAAATTAAAAACTCAAATATGAACCACTTTTGTAATAGTAAATGGGAAGGAAAGTAAAATAAAATGATGTACATGTTACAAAAAGATTTTTCAGAATTAACGGTTATTAAATAATTAAAAGATATTTTTAAAAAATGAATGGAAGATAATCTAAATGCTTTCTTTAAAAGTTGTAATCCTGCCACCCATTATGTTTTACTGCTTTTATTTTTTCCTAAACAGGATCTGCCTTTCTTTACTCTTGACCTAGTCATACTATGACCCAAATACATGTATGATTGTCATCCCAAACCAAATTAGAGAAGACTCTCATTTTCATTAATTGTATTTTAGTTCTAGGAAAAGCAATTTTTCTTAATATTCATAAGTACACTAGTGTTTCAAGATATTTCCTATCCAATGACATTGAGGAAGTGAGAGCCCTGTAACTGGAGCGCAAATAGGAGGCAGAGCTAAGGATTGGGAGGTCAGAAGCTGATGTGGAAGCACGCAAGGGAGATGGGGAGACCTAGGAGCAAGGAGCAGAGAGAAGCATATTAAGATGGAATCAGACGTTAGATTACCTAAAGGTTAGAGATTGGGATAAGACTGTTATCATGGTAAATTGGCACCATGTAATTGTGAGCTTAATATACATAAATATAACTGGTTAACTATTTAAGATTCAGAGTCATGCTTTACTGGGTTTTTGGAAAGAGTGGGCAAAGGGCGGGAGCGCAGGACCCCTGCTTGAGATATGGTCAGGCCCAGGGGGATTGCTGTAGGAGATTAGCTGGGAGAGATTAGTTAGGTGGTAGCAGAGAGAACTACTGTGCAGGATCAAGCCAGGATTTGGTGCTGAGGCCTGATGGCGAGGTTCTTTTTTTAATAATTCCCACTACATGCTAGTACATGTCAAGTCAATGAACACAGGGGAGGTAGGAAATGTGGGAACAGCTAGACAAGGAAGTATGACATAAGCAGGTAATCCAGAATCATTTACAACAATGCACACCATTTTGTTTGATAACTGTGGGATTTGTTATTATGTTTGTGCTAAGACAAAATTACACGAATGACAAAGAATTGCATTGACTGCTCCTAAGGATCATAAGCTACAAAAATGACAGAAAGATACTTTTGTATTTCCTTTACATTTCTGCTAAAGAATCTCTTCCAGGTTTTATGATGTAGTTTGTTATTCCAAACATGTCTGATTTGCTACATCCTATTATTAAGAATTGCTTCATTTCTACTATATTTTGCATGATTATTTATTTACCCTATCCTAACTTGCAATATCTTGGCACATTTTATTATTTAGAAAGATTATTATCAGCGGCCAAACAATAAATTGCATGTCAGCACTAAAAATCAACCTTACTCTATGAAAGCATGTTTTCTTTACTCCTCTAAGGAGAATAATATGTCATATATAATGAAGCCTAAATCCCATTTGGGTCATAGTTTCAGATGTAACAAGAGATGAAGAGATAAGAAGAGAGACTAACAACCGGAAGTCCTTGTGCATCTTTTCATCTTCTAGCCTGTCAAAAAAAAAAAAAGTTTGTTCTGAACACAATGTCTATAATTACAGTGTTAGGTGCCAAAAAGTGTTACTGTGACTGTTAAAAAGATAATTGCATCTATTTTGCAATTCAAATCTGCACTCAGTTACCTTGTGAAATCCAAGTGAATGCTGATCCCACCTCCTAGTCCCAGAAGCCATGCTTGCTTTTTAGCACTTTTTGAATTATTTTCATTATGGAAGGAGTGATAAATACTTACACACTGAAACCCATTAGACATAAAACAGGTACTTCACACAGCACCATGCATACTCTGAAGAACTTTAGCATGCATAAAACTCACCTCTCTAAAGCACTTAACATTGGTAGAAATAACTGTTTACACAAATCCGAGTTCATGATTCACGAAGGGTCTGGATGCTAAGCAGATGGCATGCTCACACTAGCTCTCAACACAGCGTAACAAAGGTGTTCTCCAAAAAGGCGAGCTAGGGAAAAGAGCAAGCAATAGTGTGGTTTCCTGGATGTTATGACCTCTCTAATTGCACAATCCTTAGGAAATGGTGTCTGTAGAGTATTCCCCTCTGTAACCAATCCAAATGGATTTCTTACCTTGTTTAGGCAGCAAGGGACAACAGACGCCTAGAATTTGTGGGCATTCCCCTAATCAGAAGTATAGAAAAAGTATGCATGCAATGTTCAAATTTTAGTTGCATAGTGCACATCCAAATCCCAGATGAAGTCCTTTGAAAGGTGATGACTCTGTGTTCTAGCCACTGGAGCTACGTAACTTGTTGAGGTAAAACACTGAAAGATATTTTGTTCTAAACAGCATTGGAATGGATATCACTTCTCAGTTCCTTCTTTCTTAACATGTTCCATATCTAGAATATTCTACAATTATTTTTGACAGATACCTGTATGATAGGGAAATTGGGTCACCTAGAAAACTCTCTCCTAGATTTAAATGACAAGAGATGAAGTAGTTATCAGAGCCAGAGTGGAGACAGGCTGTTGTGAGGAGAGAGATACACATGTATTTCCTAGTAGTTTGGTGAAGGTAGTCAAAGATAACACATACTCAAATTTCCCTTAGCTTTGACTCTTGTGGAGGGTGTGATGTGTGGGTGTGTTAGTACTCCTGGGGCTGTTCTGGAATGCTTGACAAACACTGCACCATCTTTGCTTTTTTGTGTTTTGTGTGTGTCTGCTTTGTGCTAAACTCACTGGAATGCCATAAAACAAATACAGGCCTGGGATCAGTAGATTGTCTCTCAGACACAGGTAGGCTGGAGCAGAGTTATAATACAAACAACTACAAAACAGAGGAGGAAACAGAAAATAATGAGCCATATGTAGTTAATTTGGGAACAATATTTTTGAAACACAGCATATAGTTTCCTTGCAATATCTAAATATCCTAGCAACAACTTTTCCAGAGTTCTCCAAAAGTGTCATGGATCATTAAAATCAGGAATTTCATATGTTTTAAAAGTAATATTAATAAATATCACCGTATTTTATACTACAGGTAATTTGAAGATGGTATGTATTATTAGTAAAATGTAGCTTAGACACTTTACATACATTGTTTTGGGCTGTACAAATAAGAAAATATTATAAACTGAGTGATGATCGTATTACTCCAAATACATATGTGATAGCATTCTAAATAAATTACACAAACTATGAATGAGACAATATAGTGTGAACTGTGTTTCTGATACTATCTCTGTTTCATTGATGATGAACTAAAATTGGAGAGATAGTAAGGACTTTATTCAAGAGCAAACTTTGGCAACTTTGTGCTGAATATAAATTAGCATCAACATTGTATTTGTGCTATGTGACATAAGCAGAAAGTAAACATCACAGTAATGAATGAATATCCTTTGGATTCAAATGTTGTTTGGGAAATGAATTGTAATGATAGATCTGTGTCAGTATGGAGTGAATGGAATTTTTCTAAATTGAATGTATATTATATTGTATATATCATATCAAGGGAACATTTAGAGACAGTGTCAATAAAATAGTGTTTTGTCACAAGATAATGATCTCCTGCTGTTACATAACCATAAGCACAGAACCAAGTTGTTTATTTTTCGGAGCAGGGAAAATCAATCCCAGAATTATATTATATAACAGTGAGTTTAGTTCTATTATAAGAAATGATGCATATTGATTTAATAATTTTGTTTGATGGATGTTCTTGAGGAAAATGACACATATTCTCTCAACCACAGCAAGCCAGAGCTATTCTGATGGCTGAGAAAATATATATACTTGTCGTGTATTTCACCTAATCTGAAGCAACCAGTCACAAAAGTGATGCTGTCCCATTTCTGTTCTAATCTGCACATAGAAAGATGATTTATAACCTACTAAGGGTACAGTGACACAATGTCTTCTTTAATCGTGGAATTGTGGCCAATTATGTAGCTATCAAGTGTTAAGAGAGAAGGATGTGTGTGTGTGTGTGTGTGTGTGTGTGTGTGTGTGTGTATGTGTGTGTGTGTGTCAGAATTGACTGACAAACTGACAGAATACCAGCTTCAGGAAGTTTTGTTGCATGGAATAAAGACCACAAGTTAACTTGCATTTACCTCCTGATAGAACTGAGTAGGCATTGCTTACTTGTGTATGAGATTAAAAAAAAATCACAGCCTAAAGAACATCAAATGAAACCAGCTCCATAAAGACATAATAATGCATATATGGGAAAGTATATTAGACAATGTCTCACATTTTCATCTTTTTATTGCTCTCAAGGTCATTGTTGGTTTGTCCTGAAGAGGGGTAAAGTGAAAAGGAAATCAGTGAAAAAGTGAGGTAGTAAAATCTTAAGTACTTTTTGTCATCCTCATTGTATATTTATCCTATTATACCAATACAACACCTATTCTTGCAAAAACTGTTTGGTTTATAGCAATGCATGGCTTACCATTTTTGTGCATTTTTATGAACTAGAAGATTGCTATAAAACATGAAGCATAACTTCAAAACAGTTTTAAAGCTGAGATATGCAACAGATCAATGTAGAAACTTTTCAAGTGTCTAGACCTAAATTCTTATACAAAATTCAAAGGTTGTATTTAAACATTTAGGAATGTGTATGTGCCTGGAGGGTATAAAACAGACATAATAAAATGCAAGCAGTAAAATCTCAAAGGGTCCTCAAACTGGACAATGACTAATAATTACTGAGAGAGTGAGAAAAAAATATTCCTCAAGGAAGATTCCTCCACTTTATCGTTTGATACATAATATATTTATATATTTATGAAATAATATACTTGTGTTTTAAGCATAAGTTGTTAGCTTATCATTTTTAGATCTTGCTTTTTACCCTAGCCATGGGATTGACATTACCCTTTTAAAATACATATATACACTGAATTATTTCATAAATGGATTCAATATAGCAGTCACTGTGTAAACAGAATTCTGATGCATAGAGCTTAAGTCAAAACTAACTTGAAAGCCACGTCAGTGCATGCCACACAGAAAGACAGGCTACTTGATAAAGTTGATACCTAAATTGAATGTTTATGGAAGATGGTATTTTTCAATCTTTTTCCATAATTCTGAAGTTCATAATTATTATTTCTTTAAAAAATGAAGAGTAAATCAGAACACAGCAAAAGCAATGCCTCTAAGAGTCAAACATTTGGCAAATACTGAAAGGTCTAAGGTTCAGTAATTCTTGTATCTGGTATTCCTTGTAGGCTGTATAGTAAAGCTGATACCTCACTTGACAGCACTACTTTTCTTGCTCCTGCTGAAGTTCAGAAACACTAATTGGGAAAAATGCTGAAATAAATAGTTTTGAATTCCATAATTTAATCCTCTGATACTTGTCCTAAAAAAGTTGGTAGTAAATCATTTGTTCAATATATATATATATATTGTATTAATAATGCAAAATGGTTTTGCTTATATTTAATTATTTTATATTTGAATAAAATTTTTCTTACATATTTTTTATTAGTTATTTGAGAGTTTCACATAATGCTCCATAGTTAGTTTTGAGCTGGCATTTTAAAAAATCTGCATTTATACTTATTGTAAGATGTGATGTTTTGGTATGTGTAACATCTCATGTAGTTGAAATTATATTTAATGTATCTTTTTGCTCACTTTGTTGGTTTGAATAGGAATGACATCAATAAATCTATGTGTTTGAATGCATGCCCATCAGGAGTGGCAGTATTAGGAGGTGTAGCTTTGTTTCAGGAAGAATGTCAATGTGTAGGAGGGCCTTGAGGTCTCATATATTCAAGCTTCACCCAGTGTGACATCAGGTCTCCTTCTGCTGCCTGCAGATCAAAGTGTAGACTTCTCAGCTCCTTCTCCAGCAACTCCTCTGCCTGCATGCCACTGTTTTCCTCCATTGTGATAATGGACTATACCTCTGAGTCAGTAAGCTATCCCCAGACTAAATGTTTTCCTTTATAAGAGTTAATGTTTTCTCCAATGACTATTTTATTTCCCTTTCTGAGTGAGATTCAAAAGTCCTTGCTTGGGACCTCCTTGTTATTTATCTTCTTTGGGTCTCTACATTATAGAGTGGGTTTTCTGTACTTTTTGCTTAATATCAACTTCTATTATTTATCTATCTATCTATCTATCTATTTATTTATTTATTTTTATTTATTTTTATTGAATATCTTCTTCATTTACATTGTCAATGGTAAAACCTTTCCCAATTTCCCCCTCTCCAAAGTCTCCTAACCCCTCCTCCCACCCCCTGCCCCCACATATATGCCCCTCCACCCATCCCTGCCCCTCGGTTTCCCTTTGTTGGGGCCTCTTTTGAGCCTTTACCTGACCAAGAACCAGTTTTCCCACTGATGCCCAACAAGGACTTCCTCTGACATATTTTTGGCTGGAACCATGTGTATCCCTTGGCTGATGGTTCGATCCCTGGGAGTATTAGGATATCTGAGTGGCCGAAGTCATTGTTCTTCCCATGGAGCTGTAAACCCCTTCAGCTCCTCCAGACCACCCTCCAGATCCTCCATTGGGGACCCCATGCCCAGTCCAATAGTTGGATGCTAGTTTCTGCTTCTGTATTTGTAGGGCCCTAGCAGGGCCCCTCCGGAGACAATCATGGCATGATCCTTCAGCGAATACATAACATCCATGTTCTTTTGGGTCTGGATTTTCTCACTCAGGACAGATTTTCTTTTTTAGTTCAATCCATTTGTCTGCAAATTTTCTTGTTTTTAATAGCTGAATAGTATTCAACTGTGAAAATGAACCACAGTTTCTTTATCCAGTCTTTGAGGTACATCTTGGTTGTTTCCGGTTTCTGGCTATTACAAAGCAAAATGATATGAACATAGTGGGTCAAGTGTGCCTGTGTATAGCTGGGTTGGGCCTCAGTAGGAAAGAATGTGCCTAGATCTTCTGGGACTAGATTCCCCAAAGTGGAATGGTAGAACATCCTTTGTGTATAAGTCCAGGAGTTAGATAGCAGGAGCTTGAGGTATAACTATTCCCAGTATTATAAGAAACCATCATATTGATTCCCAGAGTGGTTGTACAAGTTTGCACTTCCACAAGCAATAGTCTCCATGCTCCATATCCTTACCACCATGTGATATTGCTTGATTTTTTTATCTTATCCATTAGGATGAGTGTGAAATAGAATCTTGAATCATTTTCACTTGCATTTACCTGTTGACTAAGGAGTTGGGAGAGAGAAGGAATCAGGGGACAGGAGAAGGAATAAAAATCTGCATGGGAGAGGCTCCTTGGAGTCTTGGAGGATGACTATAACTGAAACTCCTAGGAGTGGGGCATATGGAGGCAGAGGAGTCCACCTCCTGTAGCCAGGCAGGACTCCCAGTGGAGGGATAAGAACTCCAACCCACCCACAAACCTTCAACTCAGAATTAGTCCTGCCTATAAGAAATACATGGGCAAAGATTGAGCAATGACTGTGCAACCAATAATTGGCAAAAATAAACCAATCTCTTTCACTGTTAATGATACTCTGTTATGCTTGCATACAGAAGCCTAACATATCTGATTTCTGAAAGGCTCCAGCCAGCATCTGACTGAAACAGATGCAGATACTCACAGACAAATACTAGACAGAGCTCAAAGAGTCTTGTAGAAGAGATTGAAGGACCCAGAGGGGATAGGAATTCCAGAGGAAGACCAATAGTGTCAATTAACCTGGACTCTTGCGGGTCTTCAGAGATTGAACCACCCACCAAGGAGCATACATGGGTGGATCTAGCCAGCCCCTCCTCTACCCCATACATGTAGCAGATGTGCAACTTGGTGTAGGGGGAAATTCCCTAATTATTTGATTTAATCAATAAATACCTCAGAAGCTAATGCCTGGGCAAAGATATAGATGTGGGTTCTCCAGGTCCCAGGAGGAAGAGGAGAAGATGAAATACTCTAAGGAATTTTGGGCCAGGCTTTAGAAGGAGGAGCACATATATTATGTAGGTCTGAGGGCTATTAGAACCCTTCTGCCATGGTAAGAATTCTGATACAGGATAGCTGATGAGTTTAAGACAATAGATTCCATGCCCTGTGGTTGAGTCACCTGGCTGATTTTAAAATATTAAGATTATCTGGTGTTTTCCATCCACATTGTCAGGTGGGCAGGAAAAGGGGCAAAATTGCAGGGCAGGGTGGTAGCCAAACCACTGAATTCGAGCAGTTACTCCAGGATTTCTCAGAAGGAACTGTTGTTGGGTGGCTTAGCAAAGCCAGCTATAGGAACAGGCAGCACTCTGGAAAACGCCAGTTGGTGACATGCCAGTTGCTGTTCTCAGAGCATAGCCAGGAACTCAGGGAGCACTCCCAAGAAAGAATAAGAGTGTTTTTAAAATTACATGCAACTCCATGCATGTCCCCCAACAACTAGAGCTTGGGCTGTCTCTGACTCTGTTGTCTGCCTGTGGATAATGTTCCCCTAACTGGGCTACCTTGTCTGGCCCCAGTAGGCAAGGATGTGTCTCATCTTCCAATGACTTTCTGTGCCAGGATGGATACTCAGAATGGGCCTTCATCTTCTCATAGAAGGGGATGGGAGAATGGCAGAAGGGATATTGAGGGGGAGGGTAGGAATAAGGGAGCCTGTAATTGGGATATGAAGTGAAAAACTAAACATCTTAAGGAGAAAATAAAAAGAGTAGCTGTTATAGTGGTGTCATTTCTTAGCAATAAAACTATAAGACATTCATATATTTTATATATGATTTTGAAACGTAGAACACATTATATAGGACATATTACATTCATTGTGCAAAGAACACCAGAAACACTTGAGCCAACTAACCTATAACCTAGTATTTACCAATTAACCTATACCTACTGCTTACTCTCTTTATTCTCCTCAGATTCTGATTGGCTATTCCACATACATTGAAGTACATGGGCACAATAACTAAAGCATGTATACCACACATAGACACTGAGACATGCACTTGCACACATCACACACACACACACACACACACACACACACACACAAACACAAAGTAAAAATGAGAAATTGAATCAGGATTCAAACAAATTTAACATAATTGTATAATTGCACTTTGTACTCATCTCTAAAGTGGAAGTTATAAGGTAAAGTACAGAGAATTGGTTGTAAGAGCAGACAAAAGAGTTAATATGTTATTTGATTCAGAGAAATTAAAATTTTACAAGCACAAGAGACTATTATCTGAATAGTTCAAATTGTTCACTGGAGATGTTTCTATTACTATGTTGCATTTCTTTACTCAAACTCTAATAACAAACTTGTGATGAGATAAACATAGTTTGGCTCTGACTTATTTTTAATCCTTCTAGACCAAGAAATCAGAGCGCACCTCAATAGAGAAAAAAAGTTAAATGCTATAATAAAGAAATGAATGGATATTTGCAATTGAAGGAAGTATAGTATAGTTTTGGGGAAAATATATATCCAGCTTGAAAATAGAAATGGTCATACAAGGTCATTTTAATAACCTTAAAAATGTCTCTGCATAACACTGGATAATAGGACAAATAGGTTGGTGCCAATAAGACAGATATGAGGGCAGCATGTAATATTCAGTGTCATCAATGGGTTGAATGTATTTCCTCAGTAGACGATGACATCCTTGACAACGTGGTCTTGGCAACCACTTATTAAACCATTACCCAAAGAATTCAAGCAGAGAAATGATGACACTATTTTTCTTTTAAGTACACTTTCAACCTTGAAATTTATTTTTCTCTAGTAAGTTACATTACTATAGAACTACTTGAGATTGGCTATGTGTATCTGAGAAAAAAAAGAAGATGGAAAAGAATGCTTCCATTTATCTCCGAGGACATAAAATTACATACTTTTATTGTTAAGCAAAAAATACCACAGAATGCCCCAATAAAATCAATTTCCATCATCACTTACACTGAAAATCTCCTGAGAAGTTCTGACAAATCCCAAATTCAGTATTGCTAAGCCCTTTTTATTCCTTATGTGAGTTGCCCTCCAAGCACTGGGTTGCTGGCTGGAAGCTGGAAGCATCATCTGTCCTATCACACTTGTTTCTCCCTCCTTACATGTGGCTTTATTACAAATCTGGGCTAGACTTCCATAGTCTAGACAGAATAATGACAATTAATGATCAGTTTATCTCCCGAATTTGGCTCTCTCTTTTTTCTTTATATGCTGAGCTCCATTCAAATGACCTTTGGCACCACAGGCCCCGTTTCTCTGGACCAGCACATCAGAGCCTGGCAAAGATCTCCAGCTTCAGTTCCACAGCAAGTTTTCTGTTTCCTGTAGATGATCTTCCTCAACTGCACATACAAAAACAGAAAGAGAGAGATACATACAGAGAAAGGAGAGAGAATGGGGAGGGAAAGATCGAGGGAGGGAGGGAAGGAGGGAGAGAGGGAGAGACCAAGGGAGGGAGGGAGGGAGGGAGGGAGCGAGGGAGGGAGAGAAGGAGAGAGAAAGAGGGAGAGAGGGGACAAATAATCACTGTAACTAGAGTTACTTAATCTAATTAAATAAGGACAGAGGTCATTTCACCTGGCATGCATCAGTAAAAGAACATTTGACACCTTCATTTTCAGACTTTTAGTATATTAAGAAATGCAGCGAAAATATTTTGATGTTTCCCTATTCCTGGGAATTTCTCATGACAAAGAAATTCTGCTACAAACATTTTCTCTCTTTGAGACAATTTTGCCACTTTAAATCTGTCAAAGGACACATGAATTCTACCAGATTCATATTTGCCTTTTAAACCTGTTTTATTTTTAATTTTAAAATAATCATGATTTAAAGTTATGTTTGTATAATAATAAACTAAATGCAATTGCTATTGGATAAATAGCAGTCACAACTCAAACCTGATACAAGGAAGACAATGACTGTGCCCTTTATCTCAAGGTAAGAAGTGAGGTAAAAGTTTCCACAGCACCACATAAATTTCCTGGCTTTTTCTCCAGGGCCATTACCTTGTTGCAATAGCTCTGCCCTGTGTCCCTTTGTCCCCTTGTGCCATCTGTCTCCATTTCCTCACACCTTCTTTCAACATTTTAAGGTGCTCTGACAAGAGTGAAAGTTCACAGATGCCATAAAATCTAACCTGAAACCTTCGCTGATGTATAGTCTTTGAGGTCCCTGTAAGTAAAAAGCTTTGGCTGCCTTAGTGAAGGAATCACTGAAAAACAGCCTTCCTGCATCTTCTACAAGGCAGAAGTATGACTTTTCTTTCTATGAAATAGCTGAAAATTAAAGTTTAAGTCTAGAAAAATTCTCCATCTATTAGAAATATAATGTGGTAACATTATACTGAAACTGCTAATAGGAGAGTAAAATCAATAAATCAGTAGGCTATCATTATATTAATAGTGTATTTGAATGGCTTTTGATTTTAAACACTAAAATCTATTATGTAAAGGAAAGATTATCTTCTCTAATGATATTTTTATATATCATTACATATATTATATTGTAGCTTTGGTTTTGTTAAAATGCAACCAAATTTATATGTAGAATTTTAAAAGTTTAAAAGATTCTAAGAATTCATAGATAATACAACATTACCTGAATGTTCCATATCATAAAGAGAGAACCAGTTTCAGTAAAATAATCTATCTGCTTGGATTTAAATGATCATTTCCATAATATTTTTGTTGATGTTTACAAATTGATCATAAACTCTGTGGAGTACTGAAATTCTCCTTTACATTGTTTTATGCTTTCAGTTCAACCAAAGTAATTCTGTCCCTGGGCATTTTTCAAAGGTAATAGTCTTGTTACCTATCAATTTTCTTTCTTATCTCCCTTGACTTTTGACTTACCTCTTAGTTCTAACAGGTCTCATTCCTATGGATTAAATCGATCAAGTAATATTTGTCAATGACTAGACACCATGTCAGAGAAACCAATGGAACAAATACGGCATTTTTGTTTGATTGACTTCTACTAATGATATGATAGACAGCACTGTCTAAGCAATATAAATATGAAAAAGCCCCAAAAGGCAAGATCATACAAGTATTGCATAAAATGTCAGGTTTTGTTTAAGACAGCCATTTAGGATGGCACATACAGGAGAGGGGTGTGTGAATTGGATGAAGAAGTAGAGGTCATGAGTTCTGAAGCCTCAGTTCTTCACTTCCAGAAAACCTGTGTCTCACTGTCCACAATGTTCCACCCTCAATGTACCTGAACCAGTAGTGATACTTATGAAATTTAGCTATGGACTTTTTCAAATCTTAATGTAAAGAAGGTACAGCCATTATCTTGTACTTTGTACAAGTACCTTGTACATTCTCTGAATGCTGAATGTTATGTATAAGGAAGAAACAATGTGCAAATATTAATGAAATACAATATAACAACTCACATAAAAGAAATATATGTGAAAATATGAGCTCAATCAAAAAGTATATAAGCTAGCTAAAATAAAAATAATATGTAAAAGGCCTTAAGGCTGCATTCATTTTCCCTGTCTATTAATTGTAAATAATCCTTTCAGTTGAAAGATTGTTTTCTCTTCAGAATCTAAGTAATAAATATTATTTGAGATATTTTAAGGTAGAGATTAGGCACAGCTCCAAGTTGAGGGATGGGGCCACACACCCATCTCAAATAGGTAGAGAGCATCATACTAAGTGAGGTAACCCAGACTCAAAAGGTGAATCATGGTATGCACTCACTAATAAGTGGATATTAACCTAGAAAACTGGAATACCCAAAACATAATCCACACATCAAATGAGGTACAAGAAGAAAGGAGGAGTGGCCCATGTTCTGGAAAGACTCAGTGAAGCAGTATTCGGCAAAACCAGAACGGGGAAGTGGGAAGGGGTGGGTGGGAGGACAGGAGAAGAGAAGGGGGCTTACGGGACTTTTGGGGAGTGGGGGGCTAGAAAAGGGGAAATCATTTGAAATGTAAATAAATTATATCGCATAAAAATTATAAAAAATATATTAACACAGACACATTCTTTTTAAATTCAAAACAATCCTTTAAAGAAAATTCTAGTTCAAATCTGAGAGAGGTTAAGAAACTGCAGAAGAAAAATATGAAGGCAGTAGAAGGTGTTGTTGAGATTCATGGAGGGAAGCTGTCTCCCTAACATACCAGGGATGAAGCAGAAAGGAAACAAGTCTGCAGGATGTGACTGAGCTTACTAGTGACGATAGCTACAATTTTCAGTACAGGTGAAGTGTGTTTACTAGGGAAGAAGATGCTATCCAAGACTTTTCCAGTATGAGAGGATCAGTCATTATCTGAGTTATAAGTCGTGTTAGGATTCCATCTAAGCTTCACCCCACAGTTACCTGGCAACAGCTAGGTAGGCCTGGCCCATAAGAGAGGCTGCTTGCCCTCTCCTCTCTCTCTTGCTCTCTTACTCTTGCTCGCTTGCCTCTTGCCCCCTTCTTCCTCCTCCCTCCCCATTCCCTTTCCCCTGTCTCCGTGTGGTCATGGCTGGCCTCTACTTCCTTTCTCTCCTCTCCTCTCCTCTCCTCTCCTCTCCTCTCCTCTCCTCTCCTCTCCTCTTCCTCTTCCTCTTCCTCTTCCTCTTCCTCTTCTCTGTCTGTCTCTGTCTCTCTCTCTCTCTCTCTTTTTCTCTCCCTTCCTCCTTTTTCTGCATCTACTCCTCTCTTAATTCCCCCTCCCCATGCCCTAAATAAACTCTATTCTATGCTATACTGTTGTGTAGCTGGTGCCTCCCTTGCCATGGGCCCAGTGAGACATCCCCTCACCCACACCTCACCACACCCCCATAGTACACATTCTTTTACCTCTTTATCTTTTTTATAATCACAGCAAATTGAGGCTGGCTCTTTCAGTTGGGCCACTATACCTGGTGGCTTTAATTTAAAGTCCATGGTCATCTATCACATTAAAAATTCCTGGGCTCTTAATATTTACATGCTCTATTCTGCCTGTTCCTCTACAGTGGGGTTACAGTGCATGAATGACAACATATTAACTTATAACAAGCTTTAAGTCCCCATTGAAACATTCTTATGAAGGAAAAATCAACACTACATCATATTATTATTTACCTGATCCCTTAACTACTTCAGTGAAAACCTTCAGTATGAATAATGTAGCTGCCATGCCTTTATGGACCCTGAACCAACCAACCAAGAGTCTTCATACTTACGAGTTACATTTTGTAACCATACACGAAATTCCTGTATTGAATTTAGGGAAAGTAAATCAAACAAATTTTTCTTTTGTTTTCCTTTTGGGATGCCATTAAGAATACTCAAGATATGTGGAAGAAGATGAATATAAGAACACTAACAGGAATTTGAAAGCATTTGATTCCGATATTCAAATGTTAATAACTGATAGAAGTAATTGCAGAAATGGCAGAAATGGCAAGATAAAAGTTAAGCTTGAAGCACAACGGAAGTACTACAGTGTTATGATGAAATTTCAATGGATAATGCCGGGGTACTTTTCTGTCCACCTGGCAAAAGCTACAGTCATTTGACAGGAGGGACCACAACTGAGAAAAATATGTCCTTAAGATCTGGTTTGTGGGCAAGCAACTCTGTGATTTGTTGAGCAGTAATTAATATCAGAGGGTACAGATCAGTGTGGCTAGAGACACAGTTGGACTGGTGGTCCTGGATTTTATAGAAAAGATGGAACAAGACAGTGAGCATCATTCTTCCACAGCTTCTACACTAGCTCAGGCAATCAGGTTCCTGACAGTTTTGTATTTCTTTTTTGGCTTGCCTCAAATGGACTCTAATTCAGCATAGGTAAGCTAAACAAACATGTTTTAACCCATGTTTCCATTAATATCATCTTTTGTTACACCAATAAATCTCAAACTAACATACATGAGGAGTTTTCCTTCCAAGTAATACAAAATAAATGTCTTTTATGCATGCATGTGTGTGTGTACACACGTGTAGGTAGATATTCATGTGCATATGTGGCAGCTATAAGCTAACCATCAAGGTCACACACAGAAATGCTACAAACTCACTTTGTAGGGAATCTCATAAGATTAGAGCACCAGTGCCAGGCAAGTCTACCTTATTAACAAATCCTGGTAAACTTGCTGCCAACACGTTCAGGAATGCTTAGGACTTCAGGAATACTTAGAATATTCATCTGTGGATTCTGGAAATCAAACTTGTGCCCATCACTGAAAGGCAAAACTTCATTTGTTTAACTTCCTCTTGGCTTCCTCAAAAATAATTTTTAGAGAATCTGCTCTAGATGAAGATATGATGAATCATGTTAAAATGTAAACAAAATATTTATGGTAGTGCATTTTTAGTTGGTAAATCCTCATTACACTTGGGATTATTGTCCCCAATTTTAAAACATTTTTAAAATGATTAATACTATGACACCCTAGTCACAACAATTTTCCTGAAAGAAAAAAGTCAATCCATGCAACAAACATGATTCCTTTTTTATCTTAAGAAACTGCAGAAGCTGCACTGAATTCTAAAATTGTCACACTAATAAGTAAACACATCAACATTAAGCAAGTCCTTCTACCAGCAAAACTATTCTGACATTAGGAAGGCTTAAATGACCATACCTACTTCAATTAAGATGTTTTACTTAATAAAAGCATTTAGATACATAGTGATATATTATACATAATAAAATATAAACCTAATTAGGAGAAAGGAAATGGTTGATTTAATTTTATACAATTTATTTTATTAAACTGGACACTGACAGAAGAATATTGTCTATACAATCTTTGTAAAACACATGCTGTATAGAATCCAAGCGTGCTACTATGATATTATGTATGTGGATTGGTGTGTCCAGGAGATACAGAAAGAAAGGGACAGAGTGCTTGAACTGGGAGCTATAAAGCTATACAACACATTGGTAAGGCATGATAGAGGCAATTTTTAATGCTGATACCTATGCTTATACAAGAAAATAATCCTACTAACTTTTAGATTTCAGCAGTTTTTTATGTCTCTGTTCCTATTTCTGTATCACAAACTTTATTCAAATTGTCAAAATCTGTAAAAAGACATGTATCTTGTTTAAATAATAATTATCACATCAGTCTTCTTTGAAATATTGCTATATAACAGAATGTCACTATATTTACTCAGTATAACATGTATATTCATAAATCACTTCTTCCTGTAGTCTTCAAAGAGAGAAACTGATGCCACGGATGAAGATCTAATGAATTCCAAGACAGGGAAAAGAAGCATACCTGATGGTTCGTTGCTAAGAACCTTCTCACGCCTTTGTTTGTTTGTTTGTTTGTTTATTCACTTATCAGTCTGTTCACTACTCTCACTCACCTACTCCATAATCTTTCTGCACCCCTTCCCTTTTCATCTGAGCAGTTGCGTTGGGTCTCCTGGTTATTTTCCTACCCTGGCACATCAAATCTGTGTGTGTGGGGGGGGGGGGGGCATACTGTCTCCCACTGAGGCCAGACAAGGCAACCCAGCTAGAAGAACAAATCCCGTGGCCAGGCAAGAGCTTTTGGGATAGCCCTCACTGCAGTTTCTCATGACCCACATGCAAACCAAGCTACACATCTGCTACATATGAGCAGAGAGGCCTAGGTCCAGCCTGTGTATGCTCTCTGGTTGGCTGTTAGTCTCTGACAGCCCCAAGGGTCCAGGTTTGTTGACTTTGTTTATTTTCTTGTGGAGTACCTTTGCCTTTCAGCCACCCCAACCCTACTTTTCCATAAGCATGCCCAGGCTTCATCCACTGTTTTGATGTGGGCATCTACATCTGGTTAAGTCAACTGTGAGGTGAAGCCTCTCAGAGGACCACATACTTCTATTTGTAACATAACAGAGCATAACTAATAGTGTCAGGGATTGGTGCTTTCCCACGGTAAGTTTTCAAGTTGAGTCAGTTATTGGTTGTTCATTCCCCCAGTTTCTACTCCAGCCCCTGTCCCTGATAAATTTTAGATTAAAAGCTTTGTGGATGGGTTGGTGTCCTTATCACTCTACTGGAGTTCCTGCCTGGCTACAGGAGTTGGTCTCTTCAGGTTCCAAATTCCCTAATGCTTTGAGTCACTTCTAAGGTTACACCCATTGATTCTTGGATGCTTCTCTTTTCTTAGGTCACTGTCATGTCCTGGAGATATCCCTAACCCTGTCAGTTGCAAATTTCCATTCATTCTCAGGGCCAACTGGCAAATGGATAGAACTTGACACTATCATCTAGAGTAATAACCCAGTCCCAAAAGGACATGCATAGTATGTACTTACTTACAAGTAGATATTAGCACTATACTCCGCAGACCCAAAGAAGCTAAATAAAAAGGAATATACTATGGGAGATGCTTGAATCTCACTTAGAAAAGGGAATAAAAGAGTCATAAACAGGCAAATGGAGAGAGGGAGCTGGGTGAGAGAGTGGATGGGGATCAATGGGGAGGCAGTGCAGAGGAAAGGTAGGGTTTCAGGATCATGTATTGGGAAGAACAAGAAAAATGGCCATATGGCCATGTGAATGAATTGAAATATCATGCCTTACTTTAACTAAAATGTGACCACTGAACAGTGAAAATGCTTATCTAAATCTTTCCAGTTATTTCTTTCAAAGGCAAATATTTGGACTTTGTAAGATAAAATTCTCCCCATTATTGCACTATAAAGAAGTAAATTGGGATCTCCATTTTATATATTTCTTCTTTGTGTTCATCCTTGTAAGTGTGCAGATGGACACACACGTGTATCATATATTGGGAAAGAGATAGTACTGGTTTTCTTGAATATTTTAGGTTGATGGTAGCAATTTTTGACTCAAGGAAGTACACACTGTGCCAAAAAGGCAGATATAATTTCATGCAGTGTTAGCTTCATTGCATAATGTGGAATGAACTTCCTTTTTTTAGAATTATATTATTTACCCTTCTCATTTTATCAAATACAAAGTGGTCTACATAATGAAATTTACGATACGTTTCAAGCTTGTTTGATTCAAATATTTAAAAAAAATTGACATGGTACAAATTTTATCTCTGTAAAATTCTACAGCTCAGCCAAACTCAGGAACCTGTATACTGATTTAGTGACTTGTATCATCAGGGTTTGCTACTTTTCCAAAGGACATAAGTCAAGTTTGCAGCATCCATGTGAGGTGGTGCTAAATTCCCTGTAGCTTTAACTCTAATGGACTTAAGTCCCTCTCCTGGCTTTCTAAGGTACTGCATCTATGTTGCTGACCTACACATACATAGAAGTAAAGCATTTCTTCTAGAGAAACTATTGTAACATGAGAAATTTATTTGTATAAGTATATTTGATATTTTAATAACATAATATCTGTAACTGAAAAAGACTAAAATACACCTCTGATCTTCACATGTACAGTTTACACTCACTTTCCATAAAATAAACAAATAAATTCAATAATAAAAGTTTAAAAATCTGAAGCTTAACAATACTAAAACTTCCAACAGAGTAATTCAACCTATACTACACTTAATTCATCAGTCGATATCTCTATGACAAAATTAATGGTGAATGTAATTTAAATTCTCCAAAAACATTACCAAAAAAAAAAAAAGAGATTTCTGCATGAATAGGGGAGAAAGAAATCCAGATTTAATAAGGTTGCTATTGCTCTGAAAACAACAACTTAATGATTTTAGTTTAGTAATATAGCTTTATTTCCGTCTTAGGGTTTATGTTGCTGTAATAACACAGTATGGCTGAAGCAGCTTTGGGTGGAGACTGCTTATTTCACGCTACAGTGTATACTCCATCATACAAGACAATCAATGAAGGACATTGGAGGCACGGTCTAAAGCAGAGTCCTTGCAGCAGTGGTGCTTACTGGCTTGCTCCTTATGGCTTGCTAGGTCTTCTATCTTATGCAACCTGGACCACTTGCACAGCAGTGACACCAACCACAATATGCTGGGTGAATGAATTAAGTTAATGAATTAAGAAAATATCTGATAGGCTGACTAAAATCTCTCTGTGAAGGTATTTTTTCAGTTGATCTTCCCTCCTTTCAGTTGACTATCACTATTCAACTGCAACCTCGCCATTCTAATTTATCCCCAAATGCCATATTGATATTACAGTATAACACAATATATAACTTTAGACGTCCTAGAGTCTCTAAAAATGTGAACATTTTAAAAATCTAATCTCAGAGGACTGGGTACAGACTCAGGTCAGTCACATATTTGCTACTTCAGTCTCTATGTGGCCATATGAGGTTTAAATAGTTGGTTTAGATGACATTATTGTCCTGGTGCCTCTGTTGCCATCTCTCCTTACTCTCTTTCTTCCCCCTCTTCTTTAGGGTTCCCTCTACTCTGACAGGAGGGATTTGATGGAGACATCTAATTTAGAGGTGTATGTTCGAATTCTCTCTCTCTCTCTCTCTCTCTCTCTCTCTCCTTCCTCATCATCCCTCCCTCTCTCTTTCCCTCCTCCGTGTGTGTATGTGTGTATGTGTGTGTGTGTGTGTGTGTGTGTAATATCCAGCTGTTAGACCCTGTATTTGCTCACATCTGCTTTAGGGGAAAGGAAGCTTTTTTGATGATGACCGAATGAGATATTGATCTATGAGTATAGCAGAATATCTTTAGAAATCTATTTTTTTTATTTTTTGCATGAGTACTATTTGTTTTTACTAGGTTTCTTCTATTTGATTCAGTTTATCTGTTTTTATATGTAATTGCTTGATCCACTTGGACTTGAGCTGTGTACAAGGAGATAAATATAAGTCAATTTGTGTTTTTCTACATGCAGACTACCAGTTAGACCAGCAGCATTTGTTAAAGATGCTTTTCTTTTTGCACTGTATGATTTTGGCTTCATATTCAAAAATCAGTGTCCATAGGTATGTGTGTTTATTTCTGGGTCTTCACTTCTATTTCACTGATTAACTTGTCTGTCTTTACCAATACCATACTTGAGGTCAGGGATAGTTATACCCCCATAAGTTCTTATATTTTTTAGAATTGTTTTCACTATCCTCGGTTATTGGCTTTTCTATATGAAGGTGAAAATTACTTAGAATTTCCATGTCTGTGAAGAATTTTGTTAGAATTTTGCTAGGAATTAAATTGAATCTGCAGATTGCTTTTCATAGGATGGTCCCTTTAGTTAATCCTACTAATTAGTTAATCCTACTAATCCATGAGTGAGCATGGGAGATTTTTCCATTTTTAGTATGGTTTTTTTTTTTTAATTTATTTCTTCAAGTTTTCTTGAAGTTGACTTCTTGAAGTTATTGTCATACAGATCTTTTTCTTGTTTGGTTAGAATTAAACCAATGTATTTTATATTATTTGTGACTATCTCAGCCCTTTTATCAGTTGTATAAAGGAAATCTACTGATTTGTTTTAGTTAATTTTATATCCAACCACTTTGCTGAAGCTGTTTATCAGCTGTAGAAGTTCTCTGGTAGAATTTCTGGGGTAACATATATACTCTCCTACTATTCTCAAATAGTGATACCTTGACTCCTTACTTCCCAATTTGTGTCATTTGATCTCTTTTGGTTTCTTTATTGCTTTTGCTAGAACTTCGTATACTATATTGAATAGATAGGGAGAGAGTGGGTAGCCTTGTATTATCCCTGATTTATGCCTTAGTTAAGGCTTTCATTGATATGATAAAAGGCCAGGATCAAAGCAACTTGTGAAGCAAAGGCATAGTTTCAGCTTATAGGATTTCATCCATAACTATATAAACACATGGCAGTAAATTTAATGCAGAAATGAAGCAGGGACTATAGGGGAGTACTGCTTTTTTATGGAATCCAGGACCCAGGGATAACTTTCTACCATCAATCATTAACTAAAAATAAATAAATAAATAAAAATAAAAAAAACAGCAAACATGATGGGCTACAGGTAAGTCTTATGGACATATTTTCGCAATTGAGACTTCATTCCCTCACAAGACTCTCTCTAGCTTGGGTCAAGTTGACAAAATTAGTTATAATGTTATTTTTATAAAAATTAAAGTAACTTTATAAAAAATAAAAATGTACCTTAAATAATGAATTTTTAACCTAAAACTTAGTAATAATTAATGCCAAATTTCATTTATAAATATTATGTAAGACAAAAAGAGATACACTATACAATTTCAATGTGGAATGTATTATCTACATATTTTCTTCCTTAAAAGATCTGGAAAGTAGCATTTAAGCAATTTTTATTTTGTAAGTAAAGAAAGTGATTATTTAAAATAGTTAAGAGAATCATTCATATAATATACATATCATTACACAATACTACTCTCCTTATAAACTTAAACTTCTGGGTTTCAATTATTCACAGCAAACAATGATTCAAAATATTAAATAGAAAATAAATTCAAGTTGAATGTACATTGTGGTAAAATTCATTATTGCTGCTTTGAGACAAATGTCAATTATTTGTCCAGTGAATCCACCCTGTATAGATTACCATCTTCATAGTCACATAATTGTCATCCCAGCTATCAACTATTCTTATATGAAAAATTAAAGTACATAGCTACAGATGACTTTGCCCTGTAGTCAATACATACCACATAATCTATACATCTACAAACTAACCCCAAACTAACCCCATGCATACAACACACATGCAAAAATAAAATAAGAGTGATGTGCTTATCAGCCAGGTTGAGTTGTACTAGATGTGTAATAGTACATTTTAGTTGTCAATAGAGATGATTTAGAACTGTTTGAGTTTAAAAAAGAAAAACAGCTTTTGGGCATGTCTCTGAGAGTGTTTACATTGGGGTTTAACTGAGGATGAAAATTTTTCCTCGAATGTGAGTGGCATAGAATGCTAGGTTAAATTCCCAAACTTTATAAAATGGAGAAAACCAACAGAGTAGCACATTCATGTCTTTGTCTCTTAACTCAAGGTATACTGTGCAAAGGAATTTAATGGCGCACACTGTGCCTTCTTCCCTATGGTGGAGTGTACCTAAATTTTGAATAAAAATAAATCCTTTCTTTTTTAACATTGTTTTGTCAGATATTGCTTCATAACAATGAGAAACTAGGCAGTGAGACATGAATCTCTAGAAAACTGTGTTCATGGTTTAAAAAAATGAGAATATCATATAGAAAAAATAGTGCTCCCATTTCACAGGCCTTGTGACTATCCGTGGTTCACACAAGTTCAAGATGCCTTCAGAAACCCTCTATAATGGAGTACTGTTTCTGTGTGTTCATTCATTACGTTGATGGTATTTTTCATAGAAAGGTCATTTGAAAGGGCAGAGTAGCCAGGATGGGATGATACCAAGGCATGCCCAACTCTCTCAGAGAAGATGGGAAGTTGAGATGGGTAGGGGGTAGGATTGTGGGAGGAGATAACTGAAAGGAGGAGCAGTGACCCAAATGTAAAGTGAATTTAAAAAAAGAAAAAAGAAAATAATGTTTGAAGTGGCCTGGAAAATAGTTCAGTCCATGACAAAGTCAGTCTGCCTTATATGTGGACAAGGTCCTAGCACCACAATAAATAAATAAATGCATAAATAAATGAGTAAAGAAATAGATGTTTCTCAAGAGAAATAAACAAAAACACAGTAAAATACTTTGGAAACACAAATAAGTTAGTCATATTTCTCGTTATGATTAGGAAATACTATAGAAATAACTTAAATTAGGAAGTGTCTATTTCCACTCATAGTTTTATGCTACTCTGGCAACAAAGTCATGACCTACTTGCTCCAGAGCATGTAGCTGAGAACTTGCTGTGCTTCCATTTCATATAGTAGCAGACAGGAGACAGGAAGGTAGCCAGGATATAAACTTCAGAGACTTATCCATAATCATCTACATATCACAACAACGCCCAGTACTCCAAAGGTCCCATAGCTACAAGGAAATTATTGCCAACTGGGAACCCAGGGTTCATATATGGAGGCTGTGAAGATACTTCATGGTCCAACCATAATTTTCTGTCATTTCTTTATAAGATAATTCCCAGCTTGTAATTCAAGTTCATTCAGTGAGATGTCAATATCTCTAAATCTATCCTAACCATTCTAATATATCTTTAGCAACAATAAGTAAAATCATTTACCAATGCTGAACTGTATTAAGATATGTGTTTTAAGCACTGAAGAGGAAGGGTGTTGAACAATACTGAATATGTTATTTTTACTCTACAAATGTGTTATATCAAATGCCTAGGGAAAATGCAATTTTACAGCTAAGTTTAAAAGTTCTGGAAAGCAAGATTCAAAAGAAATCTGAATTTATCAGTCCTTGTGATTTAGTTGGTGATGTCGAGGTGCTAAGATAATAATGGCTTCAATTATGATGACTTCACAGCTTGGCATCTATCAAACAGAAAATATTGCCCACGCACAGGCTCCTTTCCAAGGTAATTCTGAAAGGAGTTCTGGATGGAGGTTGAATTTATAATATGGTGGCTTAAAAAGTAATAAACAATTCATCTGTCGGGCTAAGTCAAATGAGAAGGATATAGCTGCCCATTCTTTCTTAATTAGTATCACTTACCAAGAGAGAACTTTCATGGTGAATCTCCTTTAACCAGTGTCTGAAGGCCCTCTTTCCAAGAGCTTCGAAATTATTGTGAAACTGTGACTCAATATTAAATCAACCTGTCAATTAGTAGCTATAGGAATCTTTTTTGTATTCTGCTCAGTGATTACAAATATTCAGAAGTTGGGAGCATAACTTACTTTATGTAGTAATGAAGTTTTGTATCAATTCTTAATCTTTTAGAAATACTGCAAATTGCACCTAGCCTTATCATCCATTAGGATATAATCTCAGTGGCTCTGTGAGCTAATCTATTGTCACCTATCTTCAGCCCCATCAATTTCTAAGATTTACTTCATGCTTTCTATCTTTACATTATGAATATTCTCATTATCCTCTGAAGGAAATGATTTGCAACGAAAGTAAACTATGCAAGCATTTATTTTTATATTACCTAAATTGTATTTACCTTGAAAGCAGATTTTGCTTCTTTGTGGTCTATGTGGCAAGTCAAAATAGGAATTGATACAGGGCCTCACGAAAATATGTCCAATGAAAGGGTGAATGGAGTGAAAAGTAATCTAACATACGCAGAGAGTCATATATAAAGCACTTCAAAGCAGAAGCAATTGCTAGCTCACTCTTGCACATGCAGTGTTGGAAAGTGTAGCCTTTAACACATTGCCTGACACCATGAGGAAATGTGCGACAACATTTTCCAGGAGGCTAGGAATGTTTTATGTTCTAATAGAAAATGACTTAAAAACCTTCTTCCTGACAAAGTATATGAAATAACATTGGTGCTATGGACAAAAAGCAACCACAGACTGCTTAGTTTAGAGGCAAAGTACAACAAACACTTCTGTGAGTTGCAAAATATAGAGGAAGGGATAAAAATACTAACCCTGGTCAATAAAGACTCATGCTTAAATCTATACTGAGCTTCAGGGCTTCCAAAGAATAGCAGCTACTGAGATCCAAATTCTTACACATATTCCTTCCAAACTACACAGATGGACAAGAAAAATATAAAAACTACTCTGTACTCTAATGATAGAGCAATTTACTCATGATTTTTATCTGGTGACTGTGATTATTCCTTGGGCAGTATCAGTGGTAAAACCTAAGAATCAGCCTAAGACTCTAGGTTTGGGTGTTTAGAAATTGTGCACACCAAGTAGACAGCTCCCAAACTCATTCATACAAAGGCTGCAACCTTTCTACATCATCCAATACCAGGGCAAAGAAGAGGCTGGGAAAAGCACTTGCAGGGAAGAAATTTCATCACTACAGTCCTGATACCATGGCTCTTTAAGAGATTCATTTGCTCCCAGGGATTGGCTATGCCATCACCCACAAGCTCCATCCCTCAACGTTTTATGTGTGAGATTACTCATTATTTTAAAACTGACCTCAGGTTTCAGAATGCAGCACGTGGTTTATTTAGGAAGGCTTGTTGATCATACCAGTGCATTTGTTAGAAGATACTCATCAATTTGTGTCAAGAGAGTCATAAGTAATTGTGATCAAAGGCATTCAATTGATTTGCGGACATAATTGTCTTAATTTTGTGACCTATTTTTGATACTCAGGAAAAATCATGAGAAATGGTTTATTCTGGCTCAAAATACAAGGATAGGGTCCATGGTATTGGGTTAAATCAAAGCAACAAGGTCTTGAAACATTGACTCTTATTGACTTCATAACTACCAGAGACAGATGAATGTACACTGCTGCTCAGTTCCTATCTTTAAATAGAACAAGATCTCACCTAGAGGACTGCCATTCAGAGTATATAAGTCTTTTGACTTCAACTAATGCAATCAAGATCTGTGCCCAGACCTGCCCTGAAGTTCATCTACTAAATTATTCTAGATTATTTCAAATTTCCAATTAAGTTTAACATCATAAAGGGGGAAGAACTTAAGTGAAGGCAGATATTAAAGACTGTGTACTACATTTGATATATTTTCTTGTTTTTTTTTCTCTTTTTTATTGGATGTTTTCTTTACTTACATTTGAAATGTTATCTCCTTTACTGGCTTCCTCCTCCCTGCCCCAGAAATGCTCTATATCATCTCCCCTGTCCCTCCTTCTAAAAGTGTGTTTCCCTACCCACCAAAATTATTGATAAGACATTGCAATTGTATTCAAGTCTGTCTTTTATCCATGATAAATGGAGAAGTTGACTGTTCATATCTTAATGATATGGCTCAATAAGAAAAGTGGCAAGTCTTCCTGTTTCGGCCTCCAGATCAGGAATGCTCTCAATCACAGCATGCCATCTGCAAGCAGCACAGGAAGCCAGCAATACACCCAGCAGCCAGCGAGGAGGAGGCAGCCTGCACAGATGAGACCAGTCCTACAGAGCAGAGGATCCCATCCAGAGGCCTCTGGCAAAAGCCTTCCAGTTTCCACCTCTGAATCTGGAACATACCCTGGCCACAGTACATCATCTCCAGGCATCACAGGAAGTTAGCTCTACACCCAGCAGCAAGCACTGAGGAGAGAGCCAGCACAGCCTGCATCCAGAGTTCATCAGGGTCCACAGAGCTACATACCCAAATATAACTACATGAGAGTGGGTCTCAATCGCCATCTTTGCTTCTGTGCTGTAACAGATGGTAGGCAAGGTTCAACAGAGTAGAGGCTCACTCGGGACACACCCCACCAGGACTCCACCTGCACCCAGGAACTCAGCAGCACCACAGCAATTTGTGCCAGGGGACAGCAGGTCACCCAGAGTTGCTTAGATAGGCCTGAAGGCACACAGGAGGGGCAAGCGCCAGCCAGAGACAGCAGGCCCAACTAACACCAGAGATAACCAGATGGCAAAAGGCAAATTTGGGAAGATTGCTAACATAGATCAAGGTACTATGGCACCATCCAAACCCAATTCTCCCACAACAGCAAGTCCTGGATACCCCAAAACACCAGGAAAGCAATAATTGGATTTAAAACCACAGGTCATGATGCTGATGGAGGGCTTCATGGAGGGCTTCAAGAAGGACATAAATAATTCCCTTAAATAAATACAGGAGAACACAAGTAAACAGGGAGAAGCCCTTGAAGAACTAAGGGCAAACACAACAAACCTGGTGAAGGAATTAAACAAAGCCATTCAGTATCTAAAGAAGGAGGTAGAAACAATAATGAAATCACAAAAGGAGACAACACAGGACATAGAAAACCTAGGAAAGATGTTAGGAATTGTGGATCCAAGCATCAACAAGAGAATACAAGAGCTAGAAGAATCTCAGATGCAGAAGATACCAGAGAAAGCATTGATACAATACTCAAAGAAAATGAAAAATGCAAAAGGCTCCTGACCCAAAATATCCAGTAAATCTAGTACAAAATGAGAAGACCAAACCTAAGGATTATAGGTATAAAAGAAAGTGAAGATTTCCAACTTAAAGGGCCAGTAAATATCTTCAACAAAATTATAGAAACTTTCCTAACCTAAAGAAAGAGATGGCCGTGAACATACAAGAAGTATACAGAACTCCAAATAGATTTGACCAGAAAAGAAATTCCTCCCATCACATAATAATTAAAACACCAAATGTACTAAACAAAGAAAGAATATTAAAAGCAGTAAGGGAAAAGGGTCAAGTAACATATAAAGGTAGACCTACCAGAATTACACCAGATTTCTCACCAGAGATTATGAAAGTCAGAAGAGCCTGGGCAGATGTCATGCAGACCCGAAGGGAACACAAATGCCAACCCAAACTGCTATATCCAGCAAATCTCTCAATTACCATAAATGGAAAAACAAGGTATTTCATGACAAAAAACAAATTTACACAGTATCTTTCCACAAATCCAACCCTTCAAAGGATAATGAATGGAAAACACCAACAAAGGGAGGGAAACTACACACAAGACAAAGCAAGAAAGTACTCTTCTTTTAACTAACCCAAAAGAAGATAACCATACAAAAAGAAAAATAACATCGAAAATAACAGGAAGCAGCAATCACTATTCCTTAATATCTCTTAACATCAATGGACTCAATTTACCAATAAAAAGACATAGACTAATAGACTAGATTATTAAACAAGACCCAACATTTTGCTGCATACAGAAAACTCATCTCAGTGTAAAAGACAAACACTACCTTAGAGTAAAAGGCTCTAAATACAGTTCTCCAAGCATATGGTCCCAAAACAAGCTGGAGTAGCCATTCTAATATAGGATAAAATCTACTTTCAACCAAAAGTCAACAACAAAAACAAACAAACAAAAAAGACACAGAAGGACACTTTATACTCATCAAAGGAAAAATCTACCAGGAAGAACCCTCAATTTTGAACATCTATGCCCCAAATACAAGGGCACCTGCATTCATGAAGGAAACCTTACTAAAGTTTAAAGCACACATTGCACCCCATACAATAATAGTGAGGGACTTCAACATCCCTCACACTTCAATGGACAGATCAGGGAAACACAAACTAAACAGTCATAGTGAAACTAACAGAAGTTTTGGACCAAATGTATTTAATAGATATCTAAAGAACATTTCATCCGAAATCTAAAGCATATACCTTCTTTTTAGCACCTCATGGTACCTTCTCCAAAATTGACTATATAATTGGTCACAAAATAGACCTCAACAGATATAAGATGATGGAACTAATTCCATGCCTCCTATCAGATTACTTGTTTACTCAGTTCTTTGGTCCCTTACATATACTATCATATCATCTGCAAATCGTGATAATTTGACTTCTTCCTTTCCAATTTGTGTCCCTTTGACCTCCTTTTGTTATCTGATTGCTTTACTAGAACTACAAGTACTATATTGAATAAATATGGAGAGAGGGGGCAGCTTTGTCTAGTCCCTGATTTTAGTGGGATTGCTTCAAGTTTCTCTTCAATAAATGGTGCTGGTTCAACTGGATGTCAGCATGTAAAATAATGCAAATTGATCCATTCTTATCTCCTTGCACTAAGCTCAAGTCCAAGTAGATCAAGAACCTGCACATAAAACCAGAAACACTGAAACTAAGAAAAAGAAACTGGGGAAGACCCTTGAGGATATGGGCACAGGGGTAAAGTTCCTCAACACACCAATAGCTTATGCTCTAAGATCAAGAATTGACAAATGGGACCTCATAAAATTACAAAATTTCTGTAAGGCAAAGGACATTGTCAAAAGGACAAAATGGCAATCAATGAAATGGGAAAAAATCTTTACCAATGTGACATCCAAAGAGGGCTTATATCCAAGATATACAAAGAACTCAAGAAGGTAGACTCCAGAGAGCCAAATAACCCCCTTAAAAATGAGGTACAGATTTAAAGAATTTTCACCTGAGGAATATCGAATGGCTGAGAAGCAACTAAAGAAATGTTCAACACCCTTAGACATCAAGGAAATGCAAATCAAAAGAACCCTGAAATTTCACCTCATACCAGTCAGAATGGCTATGATCAAAAACTCAGGAGAAAACAGGTGTTGGTGAGGATTAGGAAAAAGAGGAACACTCCTCCTCTTCTGGTGGGGTTGTAAGCTGGTACTACCATTCTGGAAATCAGTCTGGCAGTTCCTCAGAAAACTGGCAATGATACTTCCGGAGGACCCTGCTATACTACTCCTGAGCATATACCCAGAGGATTTCCCAGCATGTAATAAGGATACATGCTCCACTATATTCATAGCAGCCCTATTTATAGTAGCTAGTAGCTGGAAAGAACCCAGATGTCCCTCAATGGAGGACTGGATACACAAAATGTGGTATATATACACAATGGAGTAATAGTCAGCCACTAGAAACAATGAATTCATGAAATTCTTGGACAAATGGATGGAACTGGAGAAGATGATCCTAAGTGAGTTAACCCAGTCTCAAAAGAACACTCATGGTATGCACTTGCTGATAAGCAGATATTAGCCTAGAAGCTTGGAATACCCAAGACACAATCCACATAACAAATGATGCCCAAGATGATGGAAGGAGTGGTCCCTGGTCCTGGAAATTCTCAGTGCAGCAGTCTAGGGGAATACCAGGACAGGGAAGTGGGAAGGGGTAGAATGGGAAATAGGGGGAGGGAAGAGGGCTTATGGCACTTTTGGGGAGGGGGGATCCAGGAAAGGGGAAATTATTTGAAATATAAATAAAGAATTTATAGAATAAAACAAGAAAAATGTGGCTAGTATGTAGAAGAGATGGGTGATATGTCTTGCTTCTCATGGTGTATATTTTTGTGTAGTAGGAATTTATAATCCTAATGAGCCTTTATAAAATAAATCCAATCCAGATATTTTATT
This sequence comes from Apodemus sylvaticus, assembly GCF_947179515.1. NCBI lineage: Eukaryota > Metazoa > Chordata > Mammalia > Rodentia > Muridae > Apodemus > Apodemus sylvaticus. The sequence continues at coordinate 48,073,380 of NC_067482.1, read as the reverse complement.
TATGAACCATATTCCTAGATTTGGCAAATGTAGGGCTATATTAACTTATTCCCCAGCTACAACGTTATATACTGTTTCTGTTCCATGGTGGCTTCTTCCTTCTTCCCTCTACCTCTTTATCTCCTTGTTCCATAGTGGCTTCTTCCCTCTTCCCTCTACCTCTTTCTCTCCTTTCCTTCTTTCTACCTGCAACCCTGTTTCTCAAATCTCTAGTCTTACCTCTCCCTTCCACTGTCCAATCATAGACTCTAGCTCTTTATTGACCAGATAAATTGTGGAGAATATTCACATGGAATAACTCAAGTTTATAAGAATCCTATACTATATACATTATATTATTACATGGTGTATAGTATTGTAAGATATAATTATATGATTAGTAAGGTGTATATAATATCCACATTTGTGGATGTGGTTATATTTTAATTAAAATAAAAGAAAAGCAGTGGATGGGTTATCTACATGTGCTAGCCAGGCAGAAAAAGCTCAACTAGGAAACTTAGATATCTGGTAGCACTCTTAGCCCACTAGTCGGTAGAGAGTAACCTACAAATAATACAATTTCATTAATTGAAATTATACAATAAATAATATGTAATTATATGATATTTTGTTCTATATAATTAATTGTAAATTTAAACATTCATCATCAAAAATCCCACAAATAATTTTTCAGACTATCTAAATGGATCTTATAGAGGCTACACTGAAACAGAGAAGCTATTAAAGCATAGTAACAGAAACTACAGAAAATCACTCTCCAAAAGCATAAATGTCCAGTCACACAGAAAATATATTCTATGTATCATTCAGTAGACTAACAATAAGACACCTTACTAATTTTTTCTTTTTCTCTTTTCTTTTACTGAATATTTTATTTACATTTCAAATGTTAACGAATTTCCTGCCCCCCCCCGTAACCTCCTTATACCAACCCCCTTCCCCTGCTTCTATGAGTGTTTCCCAACCCAACAACCCACCCACTGCCATCTCCTGTCCTGGTATTTCCCTACACTTGTGCCTTCACAGGACTCTGGGCCTCTCCTCCTACTGATACCCAACAAGGTCATCCTCTGCTATATATACAGCTAGAGTCATGGGTCCCTCCATGTGTACTCTTTGGTTGGTGATTTTATGCCTAGGAGCTCTGAGGCATCTGGTTGGTTGATATTACTGTTCTTCCCATGGGGGTGCAAACCCTTTTAGCTCATTCAGTCCTTTCTCTAACTTCTCCATTGGGTATCCCATGCTCTGACCAATGGTTAGCTGCGACCATTCATCTCTACATATGTCAGACTCTCTCAGAGCCTCTCAGGAGACAGCTATATCAGGTTCATGTCAGCAAACATTTCCTGGCATCTGCAATAGTCCATATTGTCTCCTAAAATAGGGAATTCATGACCCATGTTAATTCATTAACTATGAAAATATTTCAAATAAAAATATATGATGACTATTATTTCTTGATATAAAGGTAAGATTTTACATTGCTAAAAATGACCAACAATATCAGTTAAATGAGGGTGTGGTTCAAATAAAATTGTCATAAAAAGAAATTAGAATACATGAATCAAAATATTTCAGGGCCTTAAAAACACTTCAAGGAAAATTACAGTGTCAAACCTGTACTATTTACCTGTGTTGTTTCTGTGAGAAAATATTTGAAAAATCAACTTAAGGAAAGAAGAAAAGATCGTTCATATAGTTTGAGGGCACTGCGTGTCATGGCAGAGCACCCATGGGGGCAGAGCTTGAAGTCCATGGTCAAACTGCACCTGTAGTTAGAGGCAGAAAATGGTGAGAGCCCATGAAAAGATGGCACACACAGTTAGGTAGGTCTGCACATATCAAATAATCAAATCTTAAACCTCCTTCAATGACACAACCAGAAGCTTGTTTACATAGTGATGCTTAAATTGCCTAAAGTTGACCACAAAAATGAACCATCACTGCGTTCAAATTAAAAAACAAACAAACAAACAAAAAAAAAACCTCAGAATGCACTTTAAGGAGTGAAAGAGTAATTTTAATGAGAAGTCACACATGAACAAAGACTGTATTAGCAGATGTGCTTAACACAGGAGGATGAATTCTCACTGAATCTCAACCATAGAAAAACACACGAACGCATGTGTTTACATGAATCTAGAGGCCATTAATTCAACAACTTAAACAGTAGTTTTTAAATTGGAAAGAAATAGGGCAATACAATCCAAAGATTCTAAGCAATGATGCTAAGAAGATATTAAAAGCTCTTTATAGCTAAACAATTTTCCATAATTAAATCAGTGCTTTCATAAATATATGCATTTGCATGTCACTGTGTTTGTATATGAGCAGAAAATGTGCATGGACCATAAGTACTGCAATACCTGACAAAGAGTCTAATGTGAGCCCAGGTTTTCAGGCTGCACTTGTGGTTGTGTATATAGTAATGGTCTTTACTGCTCAGTGTCTTTGAAATGAAGACAGCAGTAAATTTGCACCCTGGGCATGGGCACTACCTAATATTCATTTCATGCCAGATTTTGTTTCTGTGTCTTTAGATGCCTTTTACCATTGCCTAGTTACTAATTTACACTCAAGGATGTGTTGATGGATGGTGGCCTCAGGGATCCCTCGATGGTACTTGGCACCATTCAAATTGACTACTTCTTTGAAAAGTGGATTGCACCCGGGGACACATTGGGCTGCCATAACTGTAGACCCAAATTCATAGCACAAAACTCAAGAGAGATAAATAGTAATTTATTCTGAAGCCAAAATTAAGTCATCATGCCCTGGGATATAAATTTAGTTTAACCTAAGTTCTTTTGTTCCAGCATGGAAATAGTTTTATGGAGTTTGATGATAATAGAGCAAATAAATTTGAAATCGATGCATTTTTCAAAATACATTTGTGGATGTGGTTATATTTTAATTAAAAGAAAAGAAAAACATTGGATGGGTTATCCACATGTGCTAGCCAGGCAGACAAAGCTCAGCTAGGAACCTCAGATATCTGGTAGCACCCTTAGCCCCTTAGATGTTAGAGAGTAACCTTTTGTTACATTTGCAAATTCTATATGTTTTTATATGTTTATTAGAACATTAGGTCTGATGCAGACATGGGATTGGAATAGTTACGCAGAGGACTAAAGAGAACCCAAGAAAAATTGCTGCCAATCAGGCAGCACTCACAAGCTGGTACAAGGCCCCTAACACATATACAGTAGAGGACTGCTTGGTGTGACCTCAGTGACAGAAGATGTACCTAACCCTAGAAAGACTTGAGGCCCCAGGGAAGACTTAGGTCTTGTAGGGTATGGGGGTGTATATGAGTGTGGGAATATCCTCTTGGAGACTGGTGACGAATAGGATGAGGAACTGTCAGGGGGCAGAACAGGAGGGGAATAATGACTTAACTGAACAAAGGGATTAAAGATAATAAAAAAAATATTGTACTCATGCTCTGGACCTTCAACATTACAACCCATACACAGTCACTGAAGTTTTAATTGGCCTTTGTAGACATAGCTTCTTCTCATGATATCTCATTCATAAGAACTAGAGAAGAGCCTTTTTTCCTTTCTATTACTTACTGTTTAGATAAGAAGAAAGAGTGGATCTATGAATTGTATAAATGTGGTACATCCTCTGAGTCACTCTCATCCCTTCAGAAAGGAGGTTTTCAATTGGGAAAAAGAAAATTAAACCAAATCCAACAACTGGAGGTGGCTGACAAAGCTCTAATGCTTGATGATCAGTGGTAGCCCTGTGATAGTCAAAGTCAAAAGCAGTGATACTGCAGAAGTACTAAGATCTGATGGCCCTCAGACCTTAATGCTCAGAACTACTGCTACTAAGGCAGTTGGATACTACCTAACTCTCTCTCTCTCTCTCTCTCTCTCTCTCTCTCTCTCTCTCTCTCTCTCTCTCTCTCTCTCTCTCTCTGTGAATAATCAATTCTTAATGGTTAGTGACAACTTAAACAATGAAAATAAATGAATGAAGTGTATTTTTGCTGTAAATGTTACAACTGTGATAGCAAGAATTGGAAAATTTCTATTACAACAGACAAGAATTATATACTTTCTATGAATCTGCTGAGTTGCTTAAACAATAGAGCAGAATTATAGTTACCCTGATCAGTGACTTCCAGTTTCATTTACAGCCTGTATTTCATGATTTACAATGTAAGATGAGACGGATATTTTTTGGGAACTTGTTCGGTTTTCCCAACTGTGTCTCTTCATGAAAAATACTTTTTTCCAAGGAGAAGGGGAGGAGTAGGGAAAGAATTGTGGGTGGGGGTGAGCTGGCAGGGGGCAATAAGCAGAATGTAAAGTAAATAAATACAAACAAAAAGTTAATTGAAAAATTAGTCCTTTAACTTCTTTGCCATGTAAGTAATTCTTCACATTTAAAAGATATATATTAATTTTCTTGTCAATAATCTAACATTTTTTCTATTATTTTGAAAGATGATACTGGGGATATAGCTCAGAGGTAGAGAGCTTGCCTAGCAAGCACAAGGCCCTGGGTTCGGTCCTCATCTCTGTTAAAAAAAAAAAAAAAAAAAAAGACAAAATAACAAAAAGATGTTACTTTAAAATACAACATTAAGACATCAATGATTTCTATTTTTTTCTTTTGCTTTCTTATTTTTTTAATGTCACCAGACAGGGTAATTAAAGATTATAAATAATTTTAATAGGTAAAAGAAATCCTCTGAAGAATTATATATATAGCAATTGTACTCCATGGAATTTATCTTGCAGAATAAAATTTGTCTTACAGACACTTAAACAACTCTAATTATTTTGACAAATACTGGAAGTATTAGAATGTTATGAAATGAGGGGAAAGAATCTTTATAAACAGATTTGATTGATTAACTAAAACTATTGAAATAAGAACAAAAGTGATATTCATGTGAGAATCTTAAGGTATGTTGGAATCTTTACTTGGTAAAAAATGGTGCTAAAATTTCCACATTTCCTCTGTACTGGCACTACATCTTAGCACTCAGCAAATGTGCCAGGAAAGTGTGACAGTTTTATTGCAGTGTATACCTCACCAATTTTACATTTTAATAAATCTCAACGATCACATTTAATTCTCACATCATTACTCAAATCAATTCAATGTTACCTTCATTTTATAAATTAAAAACTCAACTTCTGAGATGTTTGGCTCACAAATATTAGTTCCAAAATGTATGTGTTATGCTCTATACTGTATTCCACACTTTTTATATTGTGTTTGTCAAATGCTGCAGAGAGATAACATGTTGCTTTGTGAATGCAGTTTTTATAAAAAGATTAACAAGTCTAGAGGAAACATCACTGTGCACCGACCAAACTACTTTTTCTCAGATGACAAACGTCTGAATAATCTGCCCCTAATGAAATGTGAGCTCTGATATAAGAAATAACTTAATATCTGACATTGCTTGTCAATCCAGGTATCCGTTCTGCCATATCTTTAATGTTACTGAAACATAAGAAATTCAACAGTAGACATTATTTAGAAGTGGAGACCATGATAGAAAGTGCCCCATTTGAGTGTATACTCCTATGACCAAGAAAAGAATCAACTCTAGTTTATTTTAAATGTACTATTTTGTTAGGTATATTTAAAGTCTCCATGAGAACACCATGATTTCTAACCAAAGTGGGTTTTCCTCAGACCATAGTGAGCTTAGGAGGAAGGTGGATTAGGGTGTGGATGCTTCAGTCCTGCATAGAGGGGGGGAACAGGACAATATCAGGAGATAGAGGGGGGGACCTGGGAGGAAAAGAGAAGGGGGAGGAGAAAGGTGGTAGGATCAGGTACTTGAGGGGAAGTGAGAAATGTATAGAGGATCAGGAAATCGAATAAAAATATGTAGCTGTGGTGGAGGAGGAACTAGGGGTAGCTACTGGAGGGTCCAGAGGCCAGGGAAGCGAGAGGCTCCTAGGACCCAACAGGGATGACTTTAGCGAAATGTGCAGCAGAGAGGAAATATAACCTTTAGGGACCACCTCCAGTAGATAGGCACCGCCTCCAGTCAAGTGATGGGGCCACCCACACATCTTAAACTTTTTAACCCAGAAATGTTCCTGTCCAAAAGAAAGACAGGGACAAAAAATGGAGCAGAATGAAAGAAAGGCCGTCCAGGGACAGCCCCACGTGGGGATCCATCCTAATTTCAGACAGCAAGCCATGACACTCTTGCTGTTGCCAAGAGGTGTTGCTGACAGGAACCTGGTATGGCTGTTCCCTGGGAGGTTCTCCCTGCACCTGACCAGTGCAGATGTGGATGCTCACAGCCAACCAACACACAGATCTCAGGGACTTCAGTGGTGGAGCTGATGGAGGCATCGAGGAACAAAATTGCAACCTCATTGGAAGAACAATATTGGCAGGCCAGACCGCCCAGTACTCCCAGGGACTAGATAGACCACCAACCAATAAGTATACAGGGGAGGATCCATGGCCTCACATACATATGTAGCAGAGCATGGCCTTGTCTGACATCAATGGGAGGGGGGGCCCGTGGTCCTGTGGAGGTTTGATGCCCCAGTGTAGGGGGATGATGGAGTAGTGGAGGGGTTGGTGGGGAGCACCCTCATTGAGGCCAAGGGGGCATGGGAGAGGGCAGATGGGATGGAGGTAGTTATGGAGAGTTAACTGGGAATGGAGATATCCTTTGATATGTAAACAAATGGAATGATTAATAAAAAAAAATTTAAAGGAAAGTGGGTTCTAACTACAGAATAAAAAACAAATGGTGTATACACAAAGACTATTATCTTCTCCAAAATCTTTGCAATAATCAATCTACTACAGAAAGTGGAAGAAAGCTACAAATAAGGATTGCCTTTGAATTCAAATTTGAATTTTTAGAAGTCATATTTGGATTCTGGGGGCAAGTGGCAGATCCTACTAAGGACAGACAAACAGTCTTCAAGAGATGTATGCCATTCTGAGCATCCGAGTGGTTCTCAGATCTTTGCATATTTTCAATAATGAAGATGAGTGTCTGTGGGTATGCTTACAACTATTCCAAATGCTGGCATGTATAGAGAAATATCCAAGGTTTTATAATAATGTTCTCTATGATAGAGTTTGACAAGCATATTTACAAAACACATTGCTCATCAGATTTATATTGAAAATAAATTTCTGAATGAACACAGACCTGGCAGTTCTTTGATATATATGTGTTGGGGGCCTCTTATCAGCTGGTGTATGCTGCCTGTTTGGTGGTCCAGTGTTTGAGAGATCTCAAGGGTCCAGATTAATTGAGACTGCTGGTCCTCCTACAGGGTCTCCCTCCTCCTCAGCTTCTTTCCTCCTTTCCCTAATTCAATCACAAGGCTCAGCAGCCATTGGTTAGATGCAAATACCTGCATCTGATTCTCTCAGATGCTGGGTCTGTGTTCAATCAGAGATGATGGACCTAACCTTCAAGAAACTGAAGGCCCTAGGGAGTTTAGAGATCAGGTGGGGTGGGGGTGGAGGGGGAGACATCCTCATGAAGACACATGGTGGGAAGGAGGCATTGTATGTGGAACAGTCAGAGGGTGAACTGGGGCCACTGTAAGCTCCTGCTCCTGTTGTTAGGGGACCCAAATGAAGACCAAGCTGTACATCTGCTGTATATGTGCAGGGAGCCTAGGTCCAGTCCTTGCTCAGTCTTCAGTTGGTAGATTAGTCTTTGGGAGTACTCAAGGTTCCAGGTTATTTGACTCTGTTGGTCTTCTTGTGGAGTTCCTATGCCCTCTGTGTTTCTCAATTCTTTCCCCAAATCTTCCCATAACTTCCAGAATGCTAATATTTGCTTAAGGGTCTCTGAATATGTGTCCATTGGCTGTTGTGTGGAGACTCTCAGAGGACAATCGTATTAGGCTCCTGTCTACAAGCATAACTGAGTATTAATGATAGTGTCAGGGATCAGTTCTTGCCCATACGATGTGTCGCAAGTTGGGCCAGTCATTGTTTAGCCATCCCCTCATTCATTGTTCCATCTTTGTCACCGCAATTCTTTTAGGCAGGACAAATTTTGTAACAAATGTTTTGTGGGTGGGTTGTGTTTTTTTTAATTTAATTTAATTTAATTTAATTAATTTAGACGCAATAAAGGAATCATATACTTTAAATTTTCTTAACTTGGCTAATATTTCCCACATTATTGAAGAGACTTAGTGCATATTCAGAATATAGATATTTAAATGATTATTGCAGTCAATATAATGCATACAGTGGGGGTAAGGAGAGATAAAATTTATGATTTGGCAAGACTAAGAAAGTATATATAAATATTTTAAAAGTGTGATGAGAAAGAAGTAAAAACATATTTGGTGTAGCTCATAATCATATGATATGAGAACAGTATAATATCAGAGAAGTCCTTTGTAAACCTAAAAATAAAGTTTTACCCCAAATAAGGCTAAATAAGAGAATTGTATTTAATGACTACTATTTGATAAAATAATTAATGATATTGGTAACTGATATGAAACCATGTTCCTAAGGCAGAATTTTTGAGGATTAATACCAAATATAGTAGCAATTTTACTAGCTTGAACCCTAGTAGTCACTCAGATTTTTTTATTAGATATCTTTATTTACATTTCAAATGATTTCCCCTTCCCTGGTTCTCCCCTTCCCAAAAGTCCCATAAGCCATCTCCCCTCCCCCTGTTCTCTAATCAACCCCTTCCTGATTCCCTGTCCTGGGATTCCCCTACACTGCTGCATCAAGCCTTTCCAGGACCAGCAGCCTCTCCTTCCTTTGATATCCAACAAGGCTATCCTCTGCTGCCTATGTGTTTGGAGCCATGTGTAACACCATGGGTACTACCTGGTTGAAGTTTTTGTACCTAGGAGCTCTGGGAGTACTGGGTGGCTCAGATCATTGTTTCTCCTATTGTGCTGCAAACCCCTTCAGCTTCTTGGGTCCTTTCTCTAGTCCCTCAGTTAAACTTTGTAATGACTCTGTAGAATAGAGAGCATTAATGTCTTCATTGTATATATAAGGAAGGTGAACTTAGGAAAATGAGAAAAATAAGACTAAATGTTTTTATTATTATATGTTTTATAGTACCTATTTCCATACTAGTTCACACCAACTATAGCTTGTCTTTCGATAAGTAATTTCTACTTGGGATATTTCTAACACTTGGACACCTTAGTTTAAATATATTATTATTTCAAAATGATTATTTTAATTTATTCATCTGTTTTCAGTTAATGAATATGTATAGAAATAGTGTTCCTTTACTTTTCATTCAAAGAAACATGCTAATATGAAAGACAGTACACATATTTTTCAACAATATGTTCATTATTTGTATGTAGAGGGACACATGCCACAGGCTACATGTGGAGTTGAGAGAACTTTGTGGAGTCGGCTGTCTGTTTCCACATTTACATAGACTCTGAGAAGTGAACTCAAGTGTTCATGTGCATGGCAAGAGCACTTACACCTGAAGCTATTTTTCTGGCCATTTTTTATTCTTTCTGAATCCTTATAGTGAGTTATTATTGGTTAAGACATACACTAAATCAATGAAGAATAGTCTTTGTTATACACACTTGCTCTACATATTGTGGCGTGATTCACGTTAGGCATTAGGGATAAACAAAAGCTATTATGGCCTATGTGCTTATGATAAAAAGAAATAGCAACACTTTGAGATATTTCTAAGAATTAAAATCTGAAAATGTTAATACTATGTAAATTTAGAATAAAATATTTGCTAATAGAGACTTAAGGCAATGTTAGGCACAAGTGAAGAAATCAATCAATTAAAAAAGTTTTGTTCTGTAGTATAGCAAGATGCATGTAAATTACATCATGAGATTTTCTATAGAAAAATAACTATATTAATCATCATATTTTTATAAACATTTAGTATATGCTTGAGTAGAAACATCACACTAACTCACAAATATATACAAATATATAAACAAGGAAGTAATTCTAAAAATACTTGCAAAAATATGTTCTCTTCAGTGTCATTTGCAATGTTTCTGCAAACTTCTTAGCCATAACAATGCAGTCAACATTGAACATCATCTCCATTAAAAGATATACTGTTTGAAATAACATTGCAAAATTCGTGGCCAGCACCAAGCATACCACAGCACTTACTGACCATATAATATATGGCAAAAGCAATCTGAGTTTTACTGTGCATGCATTCCATAAATAAAATACAATAAAATTCCAATAAAATTCCAATAAAAAATGACTAAATTTATTTCCATATGAATGACATACATACATACATACAAACATATACATACATAGACAGTAATTGAGTTTATAGAATTCGTTGTTGCAGAGAACTGATGGTGAATTTATTTAAACATGTTAAATAAATATTTTTACCTCTATACTTATATATATACATATATATAAATATAATTTATAATGGTCAGAATCTATTGTGGGAATTAGTAGATCTTATGTTAAAACTATGAATATTTAAATGGGAGAGTATAATGTTTTCTCTTCTAGAAAAGTTATCTAGAAGGAGGACATGTCATCTATAATGACTCAACAAAATTAACATGACCAGAAAACATTAAGTGAAAAACAAATAAAGCTTGGTTTCAAACTAATGAAAAGAAACATTTTCTGTTTAATAATTTGTATGTTAATATCAATGTGATCAAGATGTGATCAAGATGTTTTCATATTCCATGTTCTAGAATATATTTTAATGAAACATACATATTTATAGAGATCTATAGATAATAGTAGTTTGTTCTGACTTCAATACAATTTAAATGATTCTCCTTTTCTGTTACTAGAAAAGCATTTTCCTTGTACCCTGAGTACCCACCTATCTCAGTTCCACACTAGGACTAGGGCTTTAATTTTACTTGCATAACTTTTCCTGAATATTCATACAAATTACCTCTGAAAATGCCCTCATTAAAATGATCTGAGTAATAGTCCTTGCAAAACACTTTAAAATATGAACCTCGTGTAAATGCTAAGTAGCAATTTTATTAGTGTTAAACATTAAACAATAGCAGAGGGAGTAATAAATTTAGATTTATGGCATGGCCAAGGAAGAAAAATATTTTCTTAAGGAACATCAAAGGACAGTAAAAGGATATCCAGGGGAAAAAAGCTACATAATACTGTGGCACAGAAATATGGAATCAAAGAAAAAGCTACACTACAGATTTTAAGAATCTGGCCTAATATAATACCTTAATACAAATAATAATAAATTGCTGGAATGAGGTCAGAAGTAGAAAAGTATAAGCTATTTGAAAATGGAGGCCTAGTAAAAGACAATCTCAATCTTGTCATTAGTCACTTAGCTGTGATGATGGGAAAATACCAGTATTTAAGACTTTCTTCCAGGACACATGTAATAATTTGATTCTCATCACCTTGTAGTGCAAAATAGCCTCATAATTTTCTATTAAAAATGGCTCAATGCTCCCATTGTGCTATCCCCAACTCAACCATCAAAAATGCCCTTTCTCTCTATCATCTGCCTGTCAATCATAGTAGTTCAGCTTTTGAGTCATTAGTGGAAATAAGAAAAAAAGAGTTTGGGTTTTTCTTACTTTTTCCTTGGATATTAGTCCACCTTTAGAGAAAGGTTTTAATGTACCTTTAGAGAAAAATCCTTAATCTGCAGTTGTGCTTGTGCTGAAATATAACACAGAAACTAAGACCTCCAAGTGTCATTTAAAGACTATACAGATGATCAAATCTGCCCTAGGTGATATTACTCAAGTCAAGTTTAAACATACTCTGTCTATCTCAGGATGGCAGAGTACACTGTGTAACTGATAACTGTCTTGATAGAAAAACGTGGCCCTCTCACCCAGTGTTCATGGTATGAGCCTGGTTCATATTGATAGGCTTACATAGACTCGGGGTGAAAGAAAGAGAAGCTTTTCCTCTATATGTAGAAAACTAGAAATGTCTTCAAATAAATGAACCCATTCTTGACACAGATTTCTTCAGCATTCCTGTAGTAGTATTAGTTTGAGTTTTTTCTTTAGATATTTGCAAAAATAGATCTAAATCTTTGACTTCACCATTATTCCTATATGAATAAATTAGTTTCATACATATTCTTTATTACAAAGTAATCATGTGCAAGAAATATGATGTAGACCAAAAGAATATGTACCATATCCATTAGACTGACAGATTCTCAATGAACTTTCACCAGCATATCTTTGGGAATTTGAATGATTTAAACATGTATATGCTCTGAGAAAGACTACTATGGATAATGTCTGGTAAGATGAATCAGAAAAAAAGAACAGGTCACCTCACAGACAAAAAGATAACACAAAATGTGCCAGCTTTTGGAAGGCCAATGCAGATTGATTTCTGTGAGTTCAAGGACAGTTGTTCTACAAAGCAAGCTCCAAACCAGCCAGGCTGCATAATGATATCCTTAGACTAGGTTCCATGGACTATATGTCACACCCGTGATCATGAATTCTGATTTCCAGAAACTCTACATTTCCTAGAACGCAGGCATCCAATAAATATTTACAGAATTTACAAATTGTAAAAATTGGAAGAGAAAAAAAAATCTTACTAAAATTCATAAAGTATAAAAATGGTTATGTATTAGGTTTTTGTTTTTAAAAATGGTTTTGGAACATGTGAGTCATGTTCAGAGTTTTTTCACAAAATGATAGACATGAAAATGGTGGCTATTTCCTAATGATCTCAATTTTATAGCCTCCTATTTTTAAGCCACCACATTTGTCATTACTTCTCTTTGAAAACATATATGTTCCAGTAAGCTGTATGCTAATGATTCCACACTTTGTGTCACTCATAAGTTCTCTTTTTTATGGAAATTTCATTTGAAGATGAAAGTTAAGAATAGAGAAAAAATATTTAGTTGAAAAAATGTGAAATTCAGTATTAACATGAATAATACCTGGATAATATATACAAATCAGCCAGAGAATATAGTCTTTGAGAGAGAGGAGGTAATATTATATAGCCATATAAGGCTTTATGAAGTTCAATTGCTATTTTTTCAAGTTCCCAAAAAGATTAGATAATATAGGAATGCTAACCAAGGCTGTAAAACTACATTTTGCAGCTACTACAATGACTATGATCACACACACACACACACACACACACACACACACATACACACACACACACACACACACACAAGAATGTATACTACAGCATCATTCAGAATTGTCAAATTAGAAGTAACCTGAATGTGTATCATCTGATAACTGAGTAGCAAACAGCTTATTCATAAAATAGACTTCTGTGTAATAGTAAAACAAAAACTAAGTATCCACACTGATACAACAAAGATGGACCTCAGGATCATTATGCTAGGTTTAAGAAGTCATCCACAAAGGGCTATTCATGTTATGATTTCATTCATATGAAGAGTTCAGAATAAGCAAAGCTATGGAGTCAGGAATTGAATTAGTGGTTGTTAAGCCTAGGGAGTTGAATTGGGGGAAGAATGGGGATATGAAAGTATAGCTAACTGGTACTAAAGTTCTTCCAAGAGATGCAGGGTCTAAAATTAGATTGTTTTGTTATTTCCACAACTTTTGAACCATGTCGTTTATTTGAGTGCATTCAAATAAACAATGTATTTGAGGAAAGCTAACAACAATTCCATATAAACAAAACCAGAAATATACAGGGAAAATGGTCAGGGAATAAAAGCAGACAGTCCATGGTAAAATGTCTCTAAGGACACACAAAGATGCCCAACATTGTTCATCGCAAAAGAAATAGAATGAAAAAGGAGCATTATCACCTGTTGTCACCAGCATTCTGGCATAGACTAGTGTTTTAATATGTGCCTCTATGATTCTCACATTGCAGTTCTTTATTATATTAGTGGCTGCTTGATAATTATATGTTATACTTAATTGAATATTTATGCAATCATTTTTCAAAACCTGACAGCTCCTTGTCGTGGCCTGTCACTAAACTGGGACAGAAAATAAAAAGTTATCTCTGTAATAAATAACTTCTCACTAGACATTAAAACTATAATTAAAGGGAGCTGAATGCCACCCTCAGCATAGCATCTGGTTGTCCATATTATGAAGTACAAGCAGTGAAGTCTCATTTTATAGATGGTTGTTAAATTTTTGCTGTCATTATCCTATAAAATGCATCTTCAGTAATCAACTCATTGATTCTCTTCAACTCTCAAAACAGAACCTGCTTCCAGTTTAGAACGCAAAAAATAAATATTCTTTCATTATCAACTATCATAATGTAAAAGCAAAATGAAAATCACTGAGTTATTTTCTAGCTCATTTTCAACACCTTTTTATGTTAGTTTTTTTATGCTACATAATAGATAACCCTGAAGTTTACAGTTTGAACAGTACACATTTAATATTTCATGGTGTCTGTGAGCATAGCTTCACAGGGTTCCCAATAGGTCAGAGTGACAGAGAGCAACAGTGCTTACTGCACTTAGATTTGAATGGATGCAATTCCCAGCCAGTTCAGAGGTCACTGTCTAGGAGATGCAAGTGAATTCTTCTACTACCCTGTCGAAGCCTAGAACTGAACTACTTGCAGTTGAGCAAATGTTAATTTGCTTTCTTACATGATGGACACCAAGCCACTGTATCTATTATCTGGACAGTCTTCCCTAATACAGGTGGTCATAGGGGTTTCATCTCATCATATTGGCCATGTAGCATCAGTTAGACACAAATTGCTGGCTCCCACAGCTCCTAAGAAAAAGTGTAGTTAATAAAATGTGGTGATTTTGAGACCCTTCTTTGTTAAAATTTATTTATTTATTTTTATTTTTTTCCTTACTCACTTTACATCTCAGTCACCAGCCATCCCTGCACAATCATTCCTTCTATCTTTCTCCTCTTCTTTCTAAGCAGGTAGGGGTGCCCTGGGACTCCCCCAACCCTGGTACACTAAGTATCTGCGGAACTAGGCACATCCTCTCCTCCTGAGGCCAGACAAGATAGTCCAGCTAGTAGAACATATCCCACAGTGAGGCAACAGCTTTTGGAATAGTCCCCACTCTAGTTATGCAGGACCCACATGAAAACCAAGCTGTAAATTGGCTACATATGTGCAAGAAGTCCTAGGTCCAGCCCATATATGTTCTTTGATCAATGCTTCAGTCTCAGTGAGACCCAAGGGTAAAGGTTACTTGACTCTATTGGTCTTCCTGTGGAGTTCCTATCCATTCTAAGGATATGCACTGTAAAATGATTTTCAAAGTTCTCTGCTATGAGGAATATTTTTGATATATTGCAGATTCTGTGCTAAAGCTCTGTTGTAAGTCATTCTCTAATGCAATCAACAATTGTAAAATTGAATTTAAGAAGCATCATTCTGTTTTCTGTAAAGGTACCTTAGAGCCATTATAGGGGAGGGATCAACATGTATTTCACAAGTTAAAAAAATCTGGGCCAGGAGTCTATCCCTACTCCCTGTCCCCTGTACCACTTTGTTTTTGAGAAATGAGCCTGCAAAGACTGGGTCCTCAAACACAGCAGAGTAGTCACATTTGATATCTGTCTTTGCCAGTTCTGTTCTGCCACTCATTTTATCTGTTTTATCACAATAATAAAATGATAGCGTTTTATCATTTAAAACATGGTTGAATAAATTTCCTTCGGTAAGAAATGAAAATAAACTTTGTGCTCACAAGTCAACTATAACTTAATGGCTAGAGGACATCCTTATATTTTATAATCAGTATTATTTAAAGAGTGGACATTTAATCTTTTGATTATTTGAATTCAATAATTATTGTCAAACAAATTTATATACATTCTACCAAAGGGGAAAAAATTCACAGAAGTGATCTTTGTACTGGTATATTGATTCAATCTTATTCATAGTGATGTATACATGTGGTTCATATTTGATACTGAAGACTTATGTTTGGGCCCATAGGACACCTGAAGCACTCACCTCAGAGTAAAGTGGAATTTATCAGTTGTTTCCTTGAAGTTTGCCACCATAATGCCCAGGATGGGGATCTTTGTTCCTTTTTTTTTGAGATTGCATTTTAATCAGAAAATGTCTTCCTTCTGTTTTCTCCCTCCAGCCTTCCCACATACACCTCCCTGTCTGCCATCAGATTCAGTTTCCTTTTTTATTCATAGTTAAATGTATTTACACATGCATATATATTCCTAAACATAACCCACTGAATCTATATAATATTACTTTCATATATGTTTTCAGGGTGATTGGTTGAGTGGAAAATGGTCAGGACCACCTCCCAGGAGGGGCACCATCCAATAAAGGCTGAGCCTGCCCCCATTAATCACTAAGAAAATATCTAACTCTTGGACTTCATGGGGACATTTTCTCAATTGAAGTTCCTCCCTTTTAAATGACTCTAACTCATGTCAATTTTACATAAGACCAGTTAGCACAACTAATTTTGGGGGGTATTATTAAGCTCATTTAATGAAACCTTAATTCAAATGTATCTGGAAAGCAAAAGCTATTTTTTTTAACTTGGGCAAGCAAATGTAGCTTTTAGCTAAATGAAGAAAAAGCACAGGTGAACTTAGTGCTATCCACTCATTGCTTGTGTGGTCCCAGAAACAGTTGTTCAAGCCCTGTGCCCCAGCATGGTAATATTTAGAGGAAAGCTATTCACTGGGGTAGAAGAAAATAATGGCGGGTCACCCTACCTAAGACTATAAAAGTAATATTACTCACTAAAAATCCAAATGGGCAAAATAAACTATGTGTAGGCCATTAAGATAAACTAAGCATGTGTGCATATTATTTGATCTATTAGCATATTTTACTGTGAGCTTAATTTCCATATGATAATGTATCATAAACTAAACAAAATGAATCAGAGCGGCTACGAAATTTTCTAGTACTAATTGAGAGAACAAATCTATTACAAAATACAGTAGCAAGTGTCTTTTAAAAGGTAAACAAGTGAGTGAAATGGGTCTTTAAAAAATTAAGACAGTGGCTGGAGAGATGACTCAGTGGTTAAAAGCACTGACTGCTCTTCCAAAAGATCCTGAGTTCAAGTCCCAGCAACCACATGGTGGCTCACAACCATTTGTATTGGGATCTGATATACTCTTCTGGTGTGCTGAAGATAGCTACAGTGTACAGGTATAAGTAATAAAAAATAAATTATTATTATTATTTTAAAATGAGGAGGCAATTTTTGAAAAAAGTAAAACAGGGCAAAGGTAATGACCAATGAATAGTGAACATGGCTAAAACCCAGTACTCATCAGTACTAAAACAACTAATTTAGTACTATTTTGAGAAAGAATTATAATGGTGGGTAACTATTGATATTCCATATGAAATAGAACATAGTATGTCTTGGATCATTTATGGGAGTAAGTTTAATATTTATGGAAATTATACTGTAAATTTGTATATCAGTGAAAGAGAGAGATCATGGAGACCCATCAGGTCGGCTGTATAGAACTTTTTTTATTGTTTTGTTTATTTTATACCAAGTCATTCAGAAAGATTTATAGATAGCATGTTTGAGTCTGAAATCTATGTAAAATATCACTCCACATGCCAAAAGTTGACAAATATTTTTGACTTACAAGGTTTTCTTATGATAGAAGTATGGAAAAACATATGGAAAGACTGGAAAGTATTGATAAATTACAAACATCTCTAGGACTAGGCTCAAAGAAAAGTCTGTAAAATTGCAAAATGGATTTTATTCCTAAAACAGATGAGAGCTTTAGGTGATATGCATGTATATTTCTAATAACTATATAAGCAAAACTTATAAGTTGTTGTGTTTAATTAGAATGAGGAATGCATCCAGGTTCTAATATGTTCTCTCATTGTGAATATTAAGGGGCCAATGTAAATAACAATTATAAAAGAACCAGTGCAATGTTTGTAACTACAGTGTGGCTCAGAAAAACCCATGCTTCTATGAGTGACAGAGTACTGTTGCCCCTTTTGTGCACCACTTCTACTTCCAAGTGAAAATTCTTTTGAATGCAGTGCCTCTGTTTTCTCAAACAAGCTGTGGGGGTTTACATCTCCTACCACTGGGCTTCTCTTCCACAAGGCTGCCCTTACCAGATCAGCAAGAAGCTGGTAGCTACATAAGTTTCCATAGAATGTATTATTTCTTTCTTACACCTCAGTTTACACCTCTGAGACCAAAATGCTCATGGATGAGAGGGTTTTCTTTCTTTCATGAATTATTAATGACCTTTTCAGAAAAAAAGAAAAAGAAAAAAGCAAACCTGAGAGCTCTCAGACTGATATGTGCTCATGTAGACACATCTCTTTTCCATTTGTTTTACATCCAGAATTAAAGTCCTTAAAGGCCAAAGTGAAAATTCTTGTCTTAACATAGCAATTATAGCAAAAGAACAAGGTAGAATTTTCGAGAGAGCAACAACTTATGGAACAAAACACCGACACAAGCAAATGTCTGCATTGCCTTATTTTGTCTCTGGAGGTTATTAATATTTTATAGAAATGAACAAGTAGCACATGTAAGGTGGAGTTAGTGCACAATAAATTATTTTGCTTTATTGTAAAATTTTAAGTTTTTTTTTCTCTATTTAAATTATTGAATTGAGTCCTTAAATAGCATTTTAGCACTTTTACTTTGCTTTGGTAATAGATTATTCTGTTTAGAAGTTTGTTGCTTTCTCTTTAATGCTTAAAACCAAGTCAGCATCCAGAATAAAAGCGGCCAAAACTTTTAATTTATTTTAAAGCCGAGTATTGTTATCCAGATTTACTATCAAAGTAATTAATGGCAACAACTATGCATAATGTTCAGCTAATAAACGTTAGCCGTTGTAAGCCACAGAGGAGGAAGGTTAGCATGTAGCAAGGCTGGAGGAGGCAGGCAAATGACAACCAAATTGGTGAAATTTACTGCTGCACTAGTGTGAAGCACCTTAGACATCAATCCTGCCCCCTCCCTGCTTCAGAAGCTAAGAGATTGGTTGTTTGCATGATATTTTATAGTGTCAAGCTTGCTTTTGCAGGAAATACAAGTATAATCAATGAGAGATTAGCATATGTGTCAGGAAGAAAGGAGAAAGGATTTCTTCCAATAATTAACATATAGTTCAGGGGCATCATCCACATGGAATTCAAGTCACAGTAATAGGTGTTTTGGACCTGATCTCTGCATGCTCAAGAAGAATAGAATTGTAGTAAAGACTGCTGTGTCTGGCAAAAGACAATCTATTTTTCATCTACTACTGATAAGCAAAATTCCCAAATATGTGTAGTATTCACTACTTAGTGTTGCTTTAGAAGTATATCTTGATTTATTATCATCTTCCTTAGAAGTCTGTCTATTAATGCACCATAATGATTTTTAATAAAATCAAAGTGTGTATCCTCTTGGCCATTGTTTATCAAGTGTAGCCTTAAGCAAAAACTCATAGTTTTTAATCTGACAGTATGATAAATTTACAGAACTCATCACTATGTCTTAAAGCATTTATTCATTTGTTTACTGCATTTATGTATAGGACTGTATTTGTTACAGTTTGTTAAGGACAGAGAAGACCTTCCAGGAATCTGTTCTTTCTTTCCACCTTGTGACTCCTGAGAGGTAAATTGAAGTTATTGATGTTAAGAGAAAGTTTTGTTTCCAACCGTGACATCTCTCCATCTACTTATCACAGGTTTTCCCTCATCAGACATTACCTCACTTTCCCAAGCATTCTAATCCAGAAGCTAAACACATATGTGCTGAGACTGATTTACAAATAGTGATGAGAAGCTTTCCTTGAGATCACTGATGTAATGATTTGTCCTATTTGATACATACTTAGGACAACATAAAGTATAGTGACTATTCTGGAAATGGTTTTGAGTCATCATTTTGCTAAACTCTTTTCTAAAATATTTAAGTAAAACAATCATCTCTTAAGACCAGAACATTGAATTTAATATGAGTTTCAGTTTAACACATCTAATTAACATTGTAACCGGAAAATATTCTAATGTAAATGGCTACACTACTCCAAAAAGTTTCTATCCTACTTCCTTGCAGGACTTAAGAGCAACAGGGAGAGGAAGGAATCTGAATGCAGGCTTGAAGATTTATATTTTCATTTGAAAAAAATTAGTGTTCCCCAGACCTACCTTTAAGTTAGAAAGACTGTGTGGTGAGGAGAAGCATGCTAAATATCTATAAAAGAAAAGAAGAAAGAAAGAAAAAGAAAGAAAGAAAGAAAGAAAGAAAGAAAGAAAGAAAGAAAGAAAGAAAGAAAGAAAGAAAGAAAGAAAGAAAGAAAGAAAGAAAGAAAGAAAGAAAGAAAGAAGGGAGGGAGGGAGGGAGGGAGGGAGGGAGGGAGGGAGGGAGGGAAGGAGGGAGGGAGGAAGGAAAGAAAGAAAGAAAGAAAGAAAGAAAGAAAGAAAGAAAGAAAGAAAGAAAGGAAGGAAGGAAGGAAGGAAGGAAGGAAGGAAGGAAGGAAGGAAAAATAATTTGTGAGGATGGGACAAATTAAAGAGAGTTTAAGATGTGTTAACTACAGAAATGTTAAGATTGACGTGTATAGATTTGCTATGAAGGAGAGCAATAATGAAGCCAGAACTTCTATGAATGTCTAAAATGGTGTTTTCTCAGTGGTTCTGATTGACTTTTACTGATTTAATTGTATTTATCACCAAATATACAAAATGGCTGTATTTGATTTAAAAAAGAAAAGCAAAACTGTATTTAAAGCAAGATTTTAAAAAAATCAGAAAAAAAAAAAAAACAAACATCAACAACAAAACCAAAAAAAAGAAAAGACCGAGTTGAAGGAACAGTCAAAAGAACTACCTGGTACTTTCTAAAAGGTTAAGAAGAAATTGAAGTCAATGATGAGAGGCAGTTTGCCCTGCTTGGTGTGTCTAGTGTATGTTATTAACATATATGTTTTAGGTTTCTTTCTGTTACAGTGATCAAATACTCTGAATGGCTAAACTTGAGGGAGGGGGTGAATTTCTCTAAGTTTATAAGCTACTGGAAATCTCTGAGGGAAGATGGACAGGAACTTAAAACACTAAAGCAAATTTGTTCTTCTCCAATGACCGAAGAACTGACTTAGAGCCAACACAGCTTAACAGAAACCATAAGGGAATGCTGCTTTCTGGTTCACTCACTGGCTTATGTTCAGGGAGTTTTGAGACCTTATGTGTCCAAGGGGTGGCAATACCCAGAGTGGGCTAGGTCCTCCAAATCAATTAATAATCAAGCAAACCAACCACATATGCTCCCAGGATAAATCTAATCTGGCTAACCATTCAAATGCTGTTCCTTACTCTTAGCTATCTACGTCAAGTTGACAGCTAAAGATAATTAGAACTATCAACTGTACTAGCAAAGTAAAGAATGAGAAAGCAGATTCCCTTTGAAATATACTGAGAAATATTCCCTTTGAAATATATAAAACAGGTGATCCTGACTTCTTTGAATGGAAAAATACTACATATGTGTATATTCAGTAGCACATTATAGAAGAACAATGAGAACTGAAAGTTTTATTTTCCTTTCAAATTACTTTTCCTGGTTTTTTTAATTTGCAATAATGTGACTGTAAGTATTATAAAATATATATCTGACTAAAGACACATGTAGATCATAAAAAAGGTGAATTTCTGAGGTCAGATTCATAACATGGATCTTGTTTCTTGGGGCTACTGTTTTCTTGACTATGATCAGTTACTGTTTCTTTTCTTTATGATATTTTCTACTATTGGAAGAGAACCAAAGTGTTCTCATCCTGATACTGATATTCTATACAATTTCTAAACTGGACTTCTGTAAATTAATAGGAATTTTGATGTCCGAAATAACATTGCATAAAGCCCATAAATTTAAACTCACACAAGAGATGCTAAACCTTTGTCTAAAACCTTGCAGTAAAATGGTTAGTGGCTTTGGCTTACCCATTACCTATATCTAAGCATGAAGACAACTTCCTTGAGTCGCAGGATCTTAGGAAGGACAGATGAACACTGAAAAACAGTGGTGAATTTCTGTAAAAGACTGACCATTCTTCAAAGAACAGAACCTACCATTCTTCATAGAACAAAACCTTTCAAAACGTATTACCGTCACCCACAGCAAAATGTAGATCTTTAAAGGTATTAATTTAATAACTGAAGTTGGGAGAAATAATAAGACTTTATATAAGAATTATCAAAATGCAATAGAATAAAAAATATTCCAGAAAGAATGATAAATTGAATAGGAAAGCCACTGCATGTTTGTACATGTTGAAATTTCATAACATGCAGTAAAATAAAATAGACTATTCTTGAAACCTGCTGATAAACTCTGTAGCATGGTGAGAGAGATTGAAAGAAAAGAAGCTGTGCTGGAATTGGGGAAGTTGCTTTATTTAAATGAATAGTTGTGAGATTTTTAAAAAAAAGAATCTAGATGTCCTCTTAAATCCATTTCTAATGCTTTAAATGGGAAAAGTCAAACCTGGAAAGGTTTGGTCTACTGTCTTTCTTTCCTAAACTGAGTTTCTTACAGCACAATTCAAGATCAACAAAAAATCAGCTTTCTTTCAGATGACCAGTCATGTGAACTCTCCAATGTTTCTTCCTTGTTTCTAGTATTTTGATGACATTGAAAGCACCTCTGCATTTTAACTAGATATTGAATAGCTGTAATTGTACTACCTGAGCTAATTAGGTAACTGGAGCATGTTTACCATGCTTATCAATTTTCTGTCCAACAGAATATCTCAAAACTAGTTAACAAGGGAGGGCAGTGTAGAATGCTTACCTAATTGTATACAGTAGTCCTTCAAACTAGCCAATGGTTTCAGTTAACAAAGTGAGATGAGCATCGTTCATTGCACTATTGACTTTCTGCAATCACTTTCCAGGAATCAAGCTTTTTTTTTTACCCTTTTTTACCAAGCTATTCCTATTAGCAGACAGAAATTTGCCAGATTGTGCAGAAAATTGTGTAGGCCCTGTTTTAATTTTAACCTTAGAACAATCACACACTAAAAAGAGTATGACATTTTTCTTTATTTCAGAGGGCTTTAAGAATGTATGAATAGAGAAAGGGGGATTTTATGTCTTCATATCATAAATTTCTTGGAGGAATATATGAGAATGTTAACAAAATGTCAAATCTTGTATACATAATTTTTAATGACAGAAAAACACTCTCTTTGTAGGTGTTAAATAAGTTATCTTATTATCTTGTACAATTGGACCATAACTTAAAATAGACTTTGAACAGAGCATAAATGTTTTCAATATTTGGAACTTATCACTGAATAACTAAAGGAGGGAACTAGCTCCTTGATTATTGAATTTTAGGCACAGTCCGCAAAAAGAAACACATGCCTGTAACTTTAAGTCTGTTCAAGAACCCATGGTTTAGGAGTGCACAGTCCCTTTAGGTGAACCTAGAGCTATTATTTTGCAAATTGGACATAGTCAAACATGCCTTCTCTATATCCATAGATTAATTCAGTTCCCAACCCCACCACAGATATTTCTGTGTGTAGTGGACAGTAGTTAAAGCAGAAACCCACAACTGCCCAACGTTCAGAGTAAGTGTCAGAAGTGTCAGTAGAGTGTTTAACCACAAATGATACATGTGCATCATCTTGTTTTACCTGCAAGGTACAGGTATCATCAAGGGAGAGCAGAGAGATAAATATTTTTAAAGCCACAGGTCAGAAACAAAACACAACAAAAGAGTTTTCTTACTGTGAAAATATAGTGAATCTCTGAATGCCCTCCAGAAGATGAAAAAGAAGTAATTATTCATCTATAACTACTATGTTTCTTAATAAAGCTAAATCTACTTGAATACATATATCAATATGTTACAAGAGCTATTACACCTCAACTACAGTTGTCTGAGCAAGACTGGCAGAAGATCAAAGCAGTTAACTTCTACCATGGAGGAAGAAATGGTTTTATACGTTCCACCATCTATCTGAGAAGTTATGAATAGTCGATGCTTTTGAGGGGAACGGTCAGTGTTCTTTAAGGGTACAGCTCTTAGTAGCTTAGCCAAATTCCAGTGGATTACCCCATACCCAAGGGTTTATGTGTAGGACAAATTGGATTCCATGGATTATATAAAAAAATAGAAAATTGCTCTGTGAGAAAAGAGTAGATCTTGGCAGTGTTCTGGTAAGGAGGAGATAGGTGAATATAATCAAAATTCACTGTAAGAAACTCTCACAAGTACAAAATTTGTTATATCTAAAGATAAAGATGCAAATGATGAGACAGAGACACCTTGCTTTAGAATCATATTTATAGAAAGTGAAACAAATATAGTCTTTTTGCTTAATTTTTTTATTGTTGTTGTTGCTTACTTTCTACCTTTCTCAAATTTCTTTTAAGACCAACTGTATCAGTGAAAATTAAAGGAGAGAAATGGTTAACTTAACTCTATCTCAAAAACTGTAAGTTGTATTTTGAGAAATTGAATGCAGAATGTTGTCAACATTTATGAGTAAATATGTCATATCCTCAGAACATATTTTCTAAACATTCATGGTATGTTCTGCTTCAATCTAACTGCTGGCTATGATGAGATGTAGTCAAACCCTGAACATGATCAAAAGTCAGTTGAAAATATTATTAAAACCTTACTGCGTTTTCAAGTCAACCTAGATTCATTTCTATTAGTTCTTCTATTAAGCCATATAATCTGCGAGAACCACACTGTGAAAGCACTGGTGTACTTTTCACTCATTCATGGAATAAACAAAATAGTCTACAGAAATTTTAGGTAAGACAGTAATACATAAATTGAAATTGTGTTATTACATAACTAACTAGCTTTTATGAAAATTAAGAGGAAGAAGTTATTCTAAATATCCTCTTGCACAGCTTTAAATATTTTGTAAAAATTGGAAAGAGGGTTTTAAAATTGCCAATCTTTTTGTTGACCTAAAATAATTTTCTTTTTACGATTCTGTCAGGGTTAATTAAAATTCTTTTACTTGTTTTATTTTCTTCCTACTCAAAAGTATAAAACTCTTGTTGTACTTAATACAGCCACACAAATAAGGTGGAGAACACTTTTGTTCACTATTTACAGCAAATGTCTGCCTCAACTCCTTTCTAATGAATGGAAACAATGTAACAATAAATTTTGGAATTTGTATTCTGGAGTCAAATGATACTGGCTTGGTTTGGAACTTTTCTCATTTTTTGATATGTAATGTAATGTGAGCTTCCTTTCCAAACTTCAATTTCTTCACACTCAATATTAGAATAATAAAATCACATCCATGAGTTTTTATTTTCTGAGACAATGCTTCGTGGAGTAGTCCTTGTTGCACTGTGTATGGAAAGCACATGTCACCTGCCCATTTCATTTTATTCTTGTTGCATTATTGCTTTAGGTTACAGATATTAAGGAACTCCCTCAGTCTAACCCAAAGGCTTTCTGCATGAGAAGAAACAAATATACAACCAGCTGTGAATAAAGCCCTGAGACACAGAGCTGTAGAGATATGTTTCTTTTTTTTTAAGTTGGTTTTCTTTTATTTTTTTTAAATATTTTTATTTTCTATATTCTTTGTTTACATTCCAAATGATTTCCCCTTTCCCAGATCCCCCCTCCCCATATGTCCCATAAACCTTCTTCTCTCCATCCCTTCTCCAATCATTTCCCTCATTTTTCTCTGTCCTTATATTCCCTTCCAATGCTAGATCGATGCTTTCCAGGATCAGGACCCTCTCCATACTTCTTCATGGGAGTCATTTGTTATGCAATTTGTGCCTTGGGTATTCAGGGCTTCTGGGCTAATTAATATCCACTTATCAGAGATTGCATTCCATGTGTATTCTTTAGTGATTGGGTTACCTCACTTAGGATGATATTTTCCAGATCAAACCATTTGCCTAAAAATTTTGTGAATTCATTGTTTCTAATTGTTGAGTAGTATTCCATTGTGTAAATATACCACATTTTCTGAATCCATTCCTCCTTTGACGGGCATCTGGGTTCGTTCCAGCTTCTGGCTATTATAAATAAGGCTGTTATGAACATAATGGAGCATGTGTCTTTATTGCATGCCGGGGAATCCTTTGGGTATATGCCCAGGAGAGGTATAGCAGGGTCCTCTGGAAGTCTCATGTCAAGTTTTCTGAGGAACCTCCAGACTGATTTCCACAGTGCTTGTACCATCTTGCAGCCCGACCAGCAGTGGAGGAGTGTTCCTCTTTCTCCACATCCTCGCCAACACCTGCTGTCAGCTTGAAGTTGTTTATCAGCTCTAGGAGTTCTCTGGTGGAGGTTTTCGGGTCACTTAAGTAGACTATCATGTCATTTGCAAATAGTGATAATTTGACTTCTTCCTTTCCAATTCGTAGCCCCTTGACCTCCTTATGTTGTCTAATTACTCTAGCTAGAACTTCAAGTACTATATTGAAAAGATATGGAGAGAGAGGACAGCCATATCTAGTCCCTGATTTTAGTGGGATTGCTTCAAATTTCTCTCCAGTTAGTTTGATGTTGGCTACTGGTTTGCTGTATATTGCTTTAACAATGTTTAGGTATGGGCCTTGCATTCCTGTCCTTTCCAATACTTTTAGCATGAAAGGATGCTCGATTTTGTCAAATGCTTTTTCTGCATCTAATGAGATGATCATATGGTTTTTTCTTTGAGTTTGTTTATGTAGAGGATAGTATTGATGGATTTCCTTCTATTGAACCATCCCTGCATCCTTGGGATGAAGCCTACTTGATCATGCTGGATGATCGTTTTGATGTGTCCTTGGATTCGGTTGGCAAGAATTTTATTAAGTATTTTTGCATCAATATTCATAAGAGAAATTGGCCTGAAGTTCTCTTTCTTTGTTGGATCTTTGTGTGGTTTTGGTATCAGCGTAATTGTGGCTTCATAGAATGAATTGGGTAGAGTTCCTTCTGTTTCTATTTTGTGGAATAGTTTGAAGAGTATTGGTGTTAGGTCATCCATGAAGGTCTGATAGAACTCTGCACTGAAGCCATCTGGTCCCGTGCTTTTTTTGGTTGGGAGACTTTCTATGACCCTTTTTATTTCTTCAGGTGTTATGGGACTGTTTAGTTGATCTATTTGATCCTGATTTAGTTTTGGTGTCAGATATCTGTCTAAGAAACGGTCTATTTCATCCAGATTCTCCAGTTGTGTTGAGTATAGGCTTTTGTAGTAGGATCTAATGATTTTTTGAATTTCCCCAGTTTCTGTTTTTATATCTCCCTTTTCATTTCTAAGTTTGTTAATCTGGATACTGTCTCTGTGCCCTTTGGTTAGTCTGACTAAGGGTTTATCTATCTTGTTGATTTTCTCAAAGAACCAGCTCCCGGTTTTGTTGATTCTTTGTATGATTCTCTTTGTTTCTACTTGATTGATTTCGGCCCTGAGTTTGATGATTTCCTGTCTTCTACTCCTCCTGGGGGAAATAGCTTCTTTTTGTTCCAGGGCTTTCAGGTGTGTCATTAAGCTGGTAGTGTATGCTCTCTCAATTTTCTTTTTGGAGGCACTCAGGGCTATGAGTTTTCCTCTTAGCACTGCTTTCATTGTGTCCCACAGATTTGGGTATGTTGTGTCTTCATTTTCATTGTGTTCTAAAAAGTCTTTAATTTCTTTCTTTATTTCTTCCTTGACCAAGGTATCATTGAGTAGAATATTGTTCAGTTTCCACATGTGTGTGTGTTTCTGTTGTTTTTGTTGCTATTGAAGACCACTTTTACTCCATTGTGATCTGATAGGAGGCATAGGATTAGTTCGATCTTCTTATATTTGTTGAGGTCTGTCTTGTGACCAATTATATGGTCAATTTTGGAGAAGGTACCATGAGGTGCTGAGAAAAAGGTATATTCTTTTGTTTTAGGATAGAATGTTATATATAAATAGTTTTAATAAAGTTTCTTTTACGAAAGAGGGTGCCCTTGCATTTGGAGCATAGATGTTCAGGATTGAGAGTTCTTCTTGTTGTATTTTTCCTTTGACCAGCAAAAAGTGTCCCTCAGAATCTCTTTTGATGACTTTATGTTGAAAGTCAATTTTATCTGATATTAAAATGGCTACTCCAGCTTGTTTCCTGAGACCATTTGCTTGTAAAATTGTCTTCCAGCCTTTTACTCTAAGGTAGTGTTTGTCTTTGACCCTGAGGTGTGTTTCCTGTAAGCAGCAAATAGAGGGTCCTGTTTACGTATCCAGTCGGTTAGTCTATGTTTTTTATTGGGGAATTAAGTCCATTGATGTTAAGAGATATTAAGGAATAGTGATTGTTACTTCCTGTCATTTTTGACGTTATTTTTTAAATTTGATTGGTTAACTTCTTTTGGGTTTGATGAAAGGTTACTATCTTGCTTTTTCCAGGGTGAAGTTTCCCTCCTTGTATTGGTGTTTTCCTCCTATTATCCTTTGTAGGGCTGGGTTTGTGGATAGATATTGGGTAAACTTGGTTTTGTCATGAAATATCTTAGTTTCTCCATCTATGGTGATTGAGAGTTTTGCTGGATATAGTAGTTTTGGCTGGCATGTGTTCTCTTAGAGTCTGCATGAGATCTTCCCAGGATCTTCTAGCCTTCATAGTCTCAGGTGAAAAGTCTGCTGTGATTCTGATAGGTCTTCCTTTATATGTTACTTGGCCTTTTTCTCTTACTGCCTTTAATATTCTTTCTTTGTTTAGTACATTTGGGGTTTTGATTATTATGTGACAGGAGGCATTTCTATTTTGGTCCAGTCTGTTTTGAGTTCTGTAGGCTTCTTGTATATTCATGGGCATCTCTCTCTTTAGGTTAGGGAAGTTTTCTTCCATAATTTTATTGAAGATATTTGCTGGCCCTTTAAGTTGTAAATCTTCACTCTCATCTATGCCTATAATCCTTAGGTTTGGTCTTCTCATTGTGTCCTGGATTTCCTGGATATTTTGGGTTACAAGCTTTTTGCATTTTGCATTTTCTTTAACTGTTGAGTCCATGGTTTCTATGGTATCTTCAGCATCTGAGATTCTTTCTTCTATCTCTTGTATTCTGTTGTTGATATTTGCATCTCTGTCCCCTGATTTCTTCCCAGGGTTTTCTATCTCCAAAGTTGTCTCCCTTTGAGTTTTCTTAGTTGTTTCTACTTCTGATTTTAGATCCTGGATGGTTTTGCTTAGCTCCTTCACTTGCTTGTTTGTGCTTTCCTATAATTCTTTAAGAGATTTTTGTGTTTCCTCTTTCATGACCTCAGCCTGTTGACCAAAGTTCTCCTGTATTTCTTTAAGTGTTTTTTGCGTTTCCTCATTATTGGCTTTTGTATTCTCCTGGATTTCTTTCAATGATTTTTGTGTTTCCCTTGCAAGGGCTTCTAACTTTTGATCCATTTTCTCCTGAATTTCTTTAAGTATGTCCTTCATGTGTTCCTGTACCAGCATCATGACCAGTGATTTTAAATCCAAATCTTGTTTTACTGGTGTGATGGGGTATCCAGGACATGCTGGTAAAGGAGAATTGGGTTCAGATGTTGCCATATTGCCCTGATTTCTGTTAGTGACGTTCCTGCATTTGCCTTTTGCCATCTAGTTCTCACTGGTGTTAGTTGGTCTTGTCAATGCTGGACTCACCAGTGCAAGCTGCCCCTTCCCAGGTGGCCTCTGGTGCACAGCTTACCTCCTGCACTGCCTGGAGACAGGGTGCTGTTGCCTAGGCTGTTCAGATCCCAAAGCAGACACCTGAAGTCTCCCGCTGGGGCCTGCTGGATTCACCAGAGCACACTGACTCCTCCCAGCCGGCCTCCCGGAAGCCCCTCTTGCCTCTTGCAGGACCTGGAGATGTGGTGTTGCCTCCCAGGCTGATCTGGATCCGGAAGAGGAGAGATCTGTGGGCTCTCGCCAGAGGCCTCAGGACTGGAACCTAAGCTCTGTGCCACCGAAGCAAGCTGTGTGCTCCCAGACTGCCTCTGGGTGCACACCAGGTCTTCCGCACTTCCTGGAGACCGAGTGCTGTGGCCCAGGCTATTCAGATCCCAAAGCAGACACCTGAAGGCTCCTTCCGGGGCCCGCTGGGTTCACCAGAGCACACTGACTTCTCCCAGCTGGCTGCCCAGAAGCCCCTCTTGCCTCTTGCAGCCAGATATGTTTCTTAATGCCTTGATGGAAGTGGGCCATTTTATTAGTCTTGAACTTTATGTACAAATCATACCCTTCAGAAACAGTTCAAAATTAAGGCTTGTTTCTACTTACTACATCTGGAATAAAGTAATCTTCAACATCCTTAAGTAGGCTTGCCTATCTCCTGTGACATGTTCTTTTAATTACTAAATCTCTAGAGCAGCAGTTCTTTCTGGGGTGCCTCCAGATCTGCCAGTCGACTAAATTAAATGCAAATGGTGCTTAGTTCAGTTTGTGCCAGCTACTTAGCCTCATACTTATCCCAATCCACTGCTTCATTATTTTTTTTCCATTGCCCTGGACTTTTAAAAATTCCTTCAATGAAGAATAAAGTACTACCATGACATGTGCCTAAAATTCAATCCACATTACCATTCTCTAAAGATTGGAGTAAGTATAAAAAACCTTTAAGTTGAAATTGAGGATCTGTATTTAAATCTATGACTTGAGGTATTTTAAAATTTTTGATATTTTTTTAGCACCTTTTCACAACATAGTTTAGAGTAGACCCATTTTGCACTTCTTTTGTTGAGTATAATGCTAAATATAGGCATGTATGAATGCATGTAGGCTTGTATTTTCAGAACCTACTTTTAATAAGGCTACATAAATGCTTTAAACTCCCTTCAGTCCACCATTCAATAAAGGTAATAGAAAGGAAAGGTTGATAGGCTAAAGGAGAATGTGGACCTGTTTAGAAATTAGAAATAGATCTCCAAGTGGTGCAGGAAGACAGATATCCACCCAGTAGCCAGCACCAGAGGAGGAAGCCTGCACAGGTGAGTCAGGCCCTGCTGATCAGAGAATCCTATCAGGAGGCCTCTGGCAAGAGACTTCTGGTTTCTACCTCCCAATTAGGAACATCCCCAGCCATAGCATGCCATCTCCAAAAGGCTCAGAAAGCCAGCTATTCACCCAGCAGCACAGAGGAGACAGCCAGCACAGCTTGCATCCAGAGTTGATCAGGGCTACAGAGCTACATACGCAAATACAACTACAACAGAGTGGGTCCTGGCCTCCATCTCTTCTCCTGTGACTGTGTAACAGATTGATAGACAGAGATCATCAGAGTAGAGGATACACCCCACCAGGACTCCACCTGTACCCAGGAACTCAGCAGTACCACAGCAATTTGTGCCAGAGGAAGGCAAGTCAACCAGGGTTGCTAAGACAGGCCTGCAGGCTCACAGGAGGGGCAAGCACCAGCCATTGACAGCAAGAAGAACTAACACCAGAGATAACCAGATGGTAAAAGGCAAACATAGGAAAGTTGATAACAGAAATCAAAGCAATATGGCTCCATCTGAACCCAATTCTCCCACAATAGCAAGTCCTGGATACCCCCAATATACCAGGAGATCAAGATTTGGATTTAAAAATCACAGGTCATGATGATGATAGAGGGCTTCATGGAGGGCTTCAATAAGGACATAAATAACTCCCTTAAAGAAATACAGGAGAACACAAGTAAACAGGGAGAAGCCCTTGAAAAACTAAGGGAAAATGCAGCAAAACTGGTAAAGGAATTAAACAAAGCCATACAGGATCTACAGAAATCACAAAGGAAACAACTTGAGAAATAGAAAACCTAGGAAAGAAGTCAGGAGTCTTGGATCCAAGCATCAACAACAGAATACAAGAGCTAGAAGAGAGAAACTCAGATGCAGAAGATACCATAGAAAGCATTGACACAACAGTCAAAGAAAATTAAAAATGCAAAAAGCTCCTGACCCAAAACATCCAGGAGATCCAGGATAAAATGAGAAGACTAAACCTAAGGATTATAGGTTTGGAGAGAATGAAGATTTCCAACTTAAAGGGCCAGTAAATATCTTCAACAAAATTAAAGGAGAAAACTTTCCTAACCTAAAGAAAGAGATGGCCATGAACATATAAGAAGCCTAGAGAACTCCAAATAGATTTGACCTGAAAAGAAATTCCTCCCATCACATAATAAATAAAACATAAATGTACTAAACAGAGAAAGAATATTAAAAACAGTAATGGAAAAAGGTCAAGTAGCATATAAAGGTAGACCTATCAGAATTACACTGGATTTCTCACCAGAGACTATGAAAGCCAGAAGAACCTGGGCAGATGTCATGCAGACCCTAAGGGAACACAAATGCCAACACAGAGTGCTATATCCAGCAAATCTCTCATTTACCATAGATGGAGAAACCAAGGTATTTCATGACAAAAACAAATTTACACAGTATCTTTCCACAAATCCAGCCCTTCAAAAAATAATGAATGAAAAACACCAAGAAAGGGAGAGAATTTACACAGAAGACAAAGCAAGAAAGTAATCTCCTTTCAACAAAGCCAAAAGAAGATAACCACACAAATATAAAAATTACATCAAAAATAGCAGGAAGCAATAATCACTATTCCTTAATATCTCTTAACATCAATGTACTCAATTGCCCAATAAAAAGACATAGATTTAACAGACTGGATTCTTAAACAAGACGCAACATTTTGCTGCGTAGAGGAAATGCATCTCAGTGTCAAAGACAAACACTATCCTCAGAATAAAAGGCTGGAAAACAGTTTTCCAAGCAAATGGTCCTAGGAAACAAGCTGGAGAAGCCATTCTAATATAGGATAAAATCGAATTTCAACCAAAAGTCACCACCACCAACAACAAAAAAGACACAGATGGACACTTTATACTCATGAAAGGAAAAATCTACCAGGAAGAACTCTCAATTTTGAACATCTATGACCCAAATGCAAGGGAGGGCAACCACATTTGCAAAGGAAACCTTACTAAAGCTCAAAGCACACATCACACCCCACACGATAATTGTGGGTGACTTAAACACCCCACTCTCTTCAATGATCTGGAAAACACAAACTAAACAGATACACAGTGAAACTAAGAGAAGTTTTGGACTAAATGGATTTAATAGATATCTATATAATATTTTCTACTAAATCAAAAGAATATACCTTCTTCTCAGCACCTCATGGTACCGTCTTCAAGACTGATCATATAATTGGTCACAAAACAGACCTCACCAGACATGAGAATATCAAACTTATTCCATGCCTACTATCAGATCACTATGGAGTAAGGGTGGTCTTCAATAGAAACAAATCAACAGAAAGCCCAAGTAAACATGGAAACTGAACAATGCTCTACTCAATTATACCTTGGCCAAGGAAGAAATAAGGAAAGAAATCAAAACCTTTTTAGAATTTAATGAAAATGAAGGCACAACACACCCAAATTTATGGGACACAATGAAAGAAGTGCTAAGAGGAAAACTCATAGCTCTGAGTGCCTCCAAAAAGAGTAACAGCACACCTGAAAGCTTTAGAACAAAAAGAAGCTAATACACTCAAGAGGAGTAGAAGGCAGGAAATCATCAAACTCAGAGCTGAAATCAACAAAGTTGGAAAAAAAGAACTATACAAAGAATCAAAAAAAAAAAAAAACCTGTTTCTTTGAGAAAATCAACAAGATAAATAAACCCTTAGCCATACTAACCAGAGGGCACAGAGACAGTATCCAAATTAACAAAATCAGAAATGAAAAGGGAGAAATAACAACAGAAAAAGAGGAAATTAAAAAAATTATCAGATCCTACTACAAAAGCCTATACTCAACACAAATGGAATATCTGGAAGAAATGGACAATTTCCTAGACAAATACCAACTACCAAAGTTTAATAAGGATCAGATAGAGCATCTAAATGGTCCCATAATCCCTAAAGATATAGAAGTGTTCATTGGCAGTCTTCCAACCAAAAAAAGCTCAGGACCAGATGGTTTTAGTGCAGAAATTTATCAGACCTTCAAAGGAGATCTAATACCAATACTCTTCAAACTATTCCACAAAATAGAAGCAGAAGAAACATTACCTAACTCACTCTATGAAGCAACAATTTCGCTAATACCTAAACCACACAAAGATACAACAAATAGAGAACTTTAGACCAATTTCCCTTATGAATATTGATGCAAAAATACTCAATAAAATTCTTGAATCCAAGAACACCTCAAAAATGATCATTCACCATGGTCCAGCAGGCTTCATCCCAGGGAAGCAGGGATCTTTCAATATACAGAAAGCCATCAATGTAATCCGTTACGTAAAAAAACTCAAAACAACAACAACAACAACAACAACAACAAAAAAAAAACACATGGGCATTTCATTAGATGCTGAAAAACCATTTGACAAAATTTCCTTTCATGTTAAAAGTCTTGGAAAGAACAGGAATTCAAGGCCCATACCTAAACATAATAAAAGCAACATCAAACTAAATGAAGAGAAACTTGAAGCAATCCCACTAAAATCAGGGACTTGACAAAGCTACCCTCTCCATATTTATTCAATATAGTACTTGAAGTTCTAGTTAGAGCAATTAGACAACAAAAGGAGGTCAAAGGGATACAAATTGGAAAGGAAGAAATCAAATTATCACTATTTGCAGATGATACAATAGTATACTTAAGTGACTCAAAAAATTCCACCATAGAACTACTACATCTGAGAAAAACCTTCAGCAAACTGGCTCAATATAAAATTAACACAAGCAAATCAGTAGCCTTCCTATACTCAAAGGATAAATAGGCTGAGAAAGAAATTAGGGAAATGACACCCTCACAATAGCCACAAACAATATATAGTATCTTGGTGTGACTCTAACCAAACAAGTGAAAGATCTGTATGTCAGGAACTTCAAGTCTTTGAAGAAAGAAATAGAAGAAGACCTCAGAAGATTGAAAAAAATCTTCCATGCTCTTGGATTGGGAGGATTAATATAGTAAAAATGGCCATCTTGCCAAAAGCAATATACAGATTCAATGCAATCCCCATCAAAATCCCAAATCAATTCTTCATAGAGTTAGAAAGAGCAATTCTCAAATTCATCTGGAATAAAAAAAATCCCAGGATAGCTAAAACTATTCTCAACATGAATACCTGGAAATGAACCCACCCACCTATGGTCACTTGATCTTTAACAAAGTATCTACGACCATCCAGCGGAAAAAAGATAGCCTTTTCAACAAATGATGCTGGTTCAACTGGAGGTCAGCATGCAAAAGAATGCAAATTG
This sequence comes from Apodemus sylvaticus, assembly GCF_947179515.1. Taxonomy (NCBI): domain Eukaryota; kingdom Metazoa; phylum Chordata; class Mammalia; order Rodentia; family Muridae; genus Apodemus; species Apodemus sylvaticus. The sequence goes on along the minus strand of NC_067482.1, from coordinate 48,038,232 downwards.
ATCCATTCTTATCTCCTTATCCTAAGCTCAAGTCCTTGTGGATCAATGATATCCACATAAAACCAGACACACTGAAACTAATAGAAAAGAAACTGGGGAAGATTCTTGAGGTCATGGGCACAGGGGAAATTTTCTTTTTTTTCTTTTGTTTTTTTTATTTTATTTTTAATTTTTTTATTTTCTAAATTCTTTGTTTACACTCCAAAACGCTTTCCTTTTTCCCAGTTCCTCCCTCCCCATATGTCCCATAAGCCTTCTCTACACCCATATGCCAATCACCTCCCTCCTTTTTTTCTGTCCTGGTACACCCCTACAATGCTGGATCAGGCCTTTCCAGGATCAGGGCCCTCTCTGTACTTTTTCATGGGAGTCATTTGATATGCTACTTGTGTCTTGGGTATTCAGAGCTTCTGGGCTAGTTAATATCCACTTATCAGTGATTGCATTACATGTATATTCTTTTGTGATTGGGTTACTCAGGATGATATTTTCCAGTTCCAAACATTTGCCTACAAATTTCATAAATTCATTGTTTTTAATAGCTGAGTAGTATTCCATTGTGTAAATATACCACATTTTATGTATCCATTCCTCCATTGAGGGACATCTGGGTTCTTTCAAGCTTCTGGTTATTATAAATAAGGCTGCTATGAACATAGTGGAGCATGTGTCCTTAAGAAACTTTCTAGAACAGAACAACAACAGCTTATGCTCTAAGATCAAGAATTGACAAATGGGACCTCATAAAATTTCTAAGTTTCTGTAAGGCAAAGGATATTTTCAAAAGGACAAAATGGCAACCAACAAATTGGGAAAAGATCTTTACCAACTCTACTTCCGACAGAGGGCTTATATCCAAGATATACAAAGAACTCAAGAAGGTAGACCTCAGAGAGCCAAATAACCCCATTCAGAAATGGGATACAGAACTAAACAATGATTTTTATCTGAGGAATATTGAATGGTAGAGAAGCACCTAAAGAAATGTTCAACATCCTTAGATTTGCATTTCCTGAGATTTTACCTCACAAGTCAGAATGGGTAAGATCAAAAACGCAGGAGAAAACAGGTGCTGGCAAGAATGTGGAGAAAGAGAACACTCCTCCACTGCCGATGAGATTGCAAGCTGGTACAACCACTCTGGAAATCAGTCTGGAGGTTCCTCAGAAACCTGGGCATGATACTTCTGGAGGATCCTGCTATATCACTCCTGGGCATATACCCAGAGGATTCCCTGGTATGCAATAAGGATACATGCTGCACTATGTTCATAGCAGCCCTATTTATAATAGCCAGAAGCTGGAAAGAATCCAGATATTCCTCAATGGAGGAATGGATACAGAAAATATAGTATATTTACACCATGGAATACTACTCAGCCATTAAAAACAATGAATTTATGAAATTCTTAGACAAATGGATGGAACTGGAGGATATCATCCTAAGTCAGGTCACCCAGTCACAAAAGAACTCTCATGGTATGCACTCACTGTTAAGCAGATATTAGCCTAGAAGCTTGGAATACTCAAGACAAAATTCACATATCAAATGATGCCCAAGAAGAAAGACAGAGTGGCCCCTGGTTCTGGAAAGGCTCAGTGCAGCAGTGTAGGAGAATACCAGACAGGGAAGTGGGAAGGAGTTGATGGGGGAACAGGGGGAGGGAAGAGAGCTTATGGGACTTTCTGGGGGGGGGGGAATCCAGGAAAGGGGAAATCATTTGAAATGTAAATAAAGAATATATCAAATTAACAAAAGAAATTAGAAATAGTTCTTTGGAATGACTTGATTCTGTCTATCAATCAGCAGTTCAGTTCACACAAATCAGCAACTTTAGCTCTATCCACTTGCAAATATCATTCTGAAAATGTCATGGCAACACAGCTTTGAAGAAACCCTAAGGCTCTGCCAATCAGATGGGGTCTACAAAAGCAGCAAGAAGCCACTGGAACAGCACCAGAAGTTCTTTGGTAGTATTTCTCTTTATGAAGTCATGACAAACAATGACCAGCAATGAATGGCAAGGAGAACCAATGCCATAGAGTATCATCCACTGTCTCCTGGGTTAAATTTGTATGCTTTCCAAATTTCACATATTCTCTCAACCATCAGCTCTAACAAATCATCACATACCCCTTTTCCAGGCTGCTTCCAGAAAAACACATGGCTATTCTCAGCGAAACATCTTCTGACATGTCTGCTTTAGCAAAATCATCCTCTCATAATACAGTTTTCAGAAAAACATTGCATGACACAACTGAATCTCCAAGGAAACCATATATTTTCACTTTACCAACATAAATGAAATTGTTTAATGATCTTTCCTGGAGCCTCAAAACAATACAAATTCTTTATGCTAAAAAATAAAAGAGAGATGACTTTTCATGCATTACATTTTAGCTACTAAGATAGTTATTTATTAAATACTATTAGCTATCATTAGCTATTAAATATTTATTTTAATTTCATTCTCAAAATACATTTCCTTTTCCTGTTCCTGATGACACTAGTTTTACTCTTATTTTGGGCAAAGTTCTCAATCTTTCTTCCCTTCACACGTGTGAGTTCACCATTTAAATCTCCTGTCATAATTTTTTACCATTTTAAGCTGAGAAAGATACTTTTTTAGGACCTTTCTTAATGTTGTTTTGCTCCCAATATAGCTCTTATAATAATGCAACTTAAATTATGTACGTATATATTACATAATTCCTGCCTCCTCTAAAATTTCCTTTTTAGGAATGGAAGAAGTTTCATCGAAGGTCTCTCTCTCTCTCTCTCTCTCTCTCTCTCTCTCTCTCTCTCTCTCTCTCTCTCTCTCTCTCTCTCTTTCTCGCTCTCTGAGTCCTGCGAGTCTCTCACCTTCCAGGTCTCTGGTACATTCTGGACAGTCCCCCCAACCTCCCAAGGTTGCCTGTTCCCATTCTTTCTGCTGGCCTTCAGGGCTTCAGTCTTTTTCCCTCACCCAATACCAGATCTGGTTCTCCTCTCCACCACCAACCCTGCCCACTTTCCCTCCCAGGTCCCTCCTCCCCTGCTTGTGATTGCTTTCTTTCCCTCCCAAGTAGGACTGAGATGTCCTCATTCTTAAAGGGAGGGGCCTTAGATGAAATGACTGAAAGTAGGGAGAGGGACTTATAGAGCCCGCCTAAAGCAGAAAGACAGGGCATCAAATGAGGGAAGGGGTTGCCAGCCCAGAGTCACAGCTCTGCCCCATAATTGTGCCTCTATGAAAGAACTGCAAGAAATGAAATGGAGAGGAGCCTGATGAAATAAAGATCCAGCAACAGGGCTAAAGTAGCATCCAGCTCAAGGGGCGGTCCCAAGACCTGACACTATTACTGAGGCTATGGTGTACTCAAAGAAAGGGATCTATCAAGACTTCCCCCAAAAGACCCCACAAGCAGTTGAGTCAGATGCAAATATTTGCACCCAATCAATGGACAGAAGCTGAATTAAGGAAATCAGGAAGAAGCTGAGAAGGAGGGCCACCTTGTAGGAGGACCAACAGTCTCAATTAACCTGGATCCCCAAGATCTCTGACACTGGACCACCAAAATGGCAGCATACACCAACTGACATGAGATCCCCAACACATATACTGCAGAGGACTGCCAAGTTTGGGTTCAATCAGAGAAGTTGCACCTAACCCTCAAGAGAATGGAGGCCCCAGGGAGTTTAGAGGTCTGCTGGGGTGAAGGTTGGAGGTGAGAGGTGAGGGCATCTTCATGGAGATGGGAGCACAGAGAGGAGGTATGGGATGTGGAGTAGTGTACTGGGAAGGGAATAAAATCTGGAGTTAAAATTAAATAAATAAATACATACATGAGTAAATACATAAATGATTAAATTAAAAGCAAATATATAAGAAGTTCTACATCCCTTTACTTTGAATTAACACTACTGTGTACTGTGCATGCCAATTATATTTATTATAGAATTATATGAAGAAAATGAATGAAATATTAAAATCATATGTTCAAATCTTACAGAATATTTTATGTCTATGAAGAAAAATAAAAACGTTAAAGATTTAGCTCATTGAAGCCACTCAAAAGCCTGACGAAATCTTCATTAATTCTACCTTAAAAGGCAGATTTTTTATTTTAAATTTGATATCATAGTAATGTAGGATAATACAGAAGGTTTATTCAATAAATCATTCCATCTAAGCTGGCTGAGAAAGAAATTAGGGAAATGACCCCCTTCACAATAGCCACAAACAGTATAAAGTATCTTGGGGTGACTCTTACCAAACATGTGAAAGATCTTTACGACAAGAACTTCAAGACTCTGAAGAAGGAAATGGAAGAAGACCTCAAAAAATGGGAAAACCTCCCATGCTCATAGATCGCCAGAATCAATATAGTTAAAATGGCCATTTTGCCAAAAGCAATATACAGATTCAATACAATACCCATCAAAATCCCAACTCAATTCTTCACAGAGTTAGAAAAAGCAATTAACAAATTCATCTGGAATAACAAAAAACCCAGGATAGCTAAAACTAATCTCAGCAACAAAAGAAATTCTGGGGGAATCAGTATCCCTGACCTCAAGCAATACTACAGAGCAATAGTGTTAAAAACTGCATAGTATTGGTACAGTGACAGGCAGGCAGATCAATGGAACAGGATTGAAGATCCAGAAATGAACCCACACACCTATGGCCACTTGATCCTCGACAAAGGGGCTGAAAACATCCAATGGAAAAAAGACAGCCTTTTCAACAAATGGTGCTGGTTCAACTGGAGGTCAGCATGCAGAAGAATGCGAATTGATCCATCTTTATCGCCTTGTACTAAGCTCAAATCCAAATGGATCAAGGACCTCCACATAAAGCCAGACACTCTGAAGCTAATAGAAAAGAAACTGGGGAAAACCCTTGAGGACATTGGTACAGGGAGAAAATTTCTGAACAGAACACCAATAGCGTATGCTGTAAGATCAAGAATTGACAAATGGGACCTCATAAAATTACAAAGTTTCTGTACGGCAAAGGACACCATCAAAAGGACAAATCGGCAACCAACAAATTGGGAAAAGATCTTCACCAATCCTACATCAGATAGAGGGCTAATATCCAATATATATAAAGAACTTAAGAAGTTAGACTCCAGAAAACCAAACAACCCTATTAAAAAATGGGGTACAGAGTTAAACAGGGAATTCTCACCTGAAGAACTTCAGATGGCGGAGAAGCACCTTAAAAAATGCTCAACTTCATTAGTCATTAGGGAAATGCAAATCAAAACAACCCTGAGATTTCACCTTACACCAGGCAGAATGGCTAAGATTAAAAATTCAGGAGACAGCAGGTGTTGGAGAGGATGTGGAGAAAGAGGAACACTCCTCCACTGCTGGTGGGGTTGCAAATTGGTACAACCACTCTGGAAATCAGTCTGGCAGTTCCTCCGAAAACTGGGCACCTCACTTCCAGAAGATCCTGCTATACCACTCCTGGGCATATACCCAGAGGATTCCCCACCATGTAATAAGGATACATGCTCTACTATGTTCATAGCAGCCCTATTTATAATTGCCATATGCTGGAAAGAACCCAGGTATCCCTCAACAGAAGAGTGGATGCAAAAAATGTGGTATATCTACACAATGGAGTACTATTCAGCCATTAGAAACAATGAATTCATGAAATTCTTAGGCAAATGGATGGAGCTAGAAAACATCATACTAAGTGAGGTAACCCAGACTCAAAAGGTGACTCATGGTATGCACTCACTAATAAGTGGATATTAACCTAGAAAACTGGAATACCCCAAACATAATCCATACATCAAATGAGGTACAAGAAGAAAGGAGGAGTGGCCCCTTGTTCTAGAAAGACTCAGTGAAGAAGTATAGGGCAAAACCAGAATGGGGAAGTGGGAAAGGGTGGGTGGGAGGACAGGGGGAGAGAAGGGGGCTTATGGGACTTTCGGGGAGTGGGGGGCTAGAAAAGGGGAAATCATTTGAAATGTAAATAAAAAATATATCGAATAAAAAAAAAGACAAAAAATAAATAAATAAATCATTCCATCAAGTCTAACTGGCTGCTACAGAAGTCTTTATATGTGATATATGGAACTGTTATTATTATTAATGCTGTTATTATCCTTTATAACATTTAAGCAAACTATTATTTTTTTCAAATATAATTGATGATTTGAGAATTTCATGTCATGAACCCTGATGATCACACTCACTTCCAAGTTATCACAAGTCTTCTCCCTCCCCACATTTCAAGGAAAGAAACATATCACTAGATATGTGATCAAAGTTCAGGACAAAATAGTGTATCCTTTGCTTTAAAAAAGTATTTTTAAATTTTCTTCTGACTCAGTTTTAAAACTGAGTTTATAACCAGGTAAATATCAGATTCTCAAGATATTTGAGTATAAATTTGAGTTTATAATCAGGTAAATATCAGATTCTCAAGACATTTTCACATATTTAATCTAAACTGAGAATGTTTACTAATTAATTAGATAAAATCGTCATATTAACTTCTGTGTAATCTGAAAATATTATTCAAGGGAGACATGTGAAGAGAGCTCTTTATAAACTATTAAGACTATTGTCTTTAATCTTCTACATCATAAGCACAAACTGAAATTCAGTTTTTCATAGGTATACACTCCAATTTAAAACTAAAATTTCCCAATACCTTAATGATTTCAGCGAATGAACTAAAAAATCTTACTCTAGAGCTCTACAGGACTATAATATTTTTCAGAGTCCTGCAGAAGCTAATAAAATGCATTGATTCTTCTCAAAAGCTAAGTAGAATATAAAGACTTCCTAGATTAAAGAAAGGAGTTAAGAATTGAATATTCTAGATGAGATCTATAAGTAGCCTTGGTATTATGCAATGAGGCATAGGAAGAATTGACTGAGAATACTTGAGGGAAAAACAACACCAGCAATTGATGCAATTAAAATCCACTTATTTTACAAAATCTTATTTCTTCTTGTTCTGCCTGATCAACTTTTTCTGTCTACCTTTTGTTCCCTTAAGAAACAAAAACTTTATTTTGACATGAGGCCCAACTGAACAATTTGAGAGTGCTATTAATAAAATAAAATAAATAATTTCCTGTAAATGCTATTTCATCGTTGAGTGACTTTTCTGAGTGGCCTGATTTCAATGGTTTTTGTAAAGGTTCCAGAAGTTTAGCTCATGCCAATTCTACTCTCATGCCCTTCTCTGATTTCAGTGAAGATAACCAGAGGCTAATAGATTTTTTTCATTGCTAATTGGTAATTGAGAATTGAGAAAACTGTAAAAGAATAAACATGCATTGAGGTCACTTTAGGATTAGAACAAAGCATTATTCTCTTAGTGGTATGAGCAAGGAAATGTGTATAAAAGTGTGTGTCCACAATAAATAGTTTATAATATGTATTCTTATACACCTGCATAATTAAAGAAAAATCTTTACACAAAAGAAAACTCAAGAAAGAAAATTAAATATCAAACACATATAAAACAACAGAGAGAAATAAAATGACTAGAAAGAATTACCCACTCAGCTGAGTTGGAGGAAAATGTAACAAGAACTTATAAATATTCTGGGGTTTTCTTTTGCCAGCCACCTTTGACTGCAGAGTCAACATTCAATTCTGTTGGGCAAAAGGAAATTCTGGACAGTATTTAACTCTCATGCTGTAACTCAAGTTTTATATATTAATGGAAAAATTGTGTTCAAATGGATTAGGTGGTGGGGAGTCCATTGTAAACTATGTCCCACATACTTTGATCACTCTGGGCTCCCAGCCTAACTTCTGTGCTCTGGAATGATGTGCTGGTTCATATCTATGACTTGCTGATCTATTTGTGCTGTGTTCAGCTGGCTGCTGACTCTCTTCCACAGGATGTAAGAATAGCATTTGACAGGATGAGGGGAAAAGAGAGAGTTGCCCTTTCTTCTTAGCTTCCTGTTACTGCTTTTGCTTCGCACTGCTCACAGCATCGCCACAGTGACACTTTTTCACCTGGCAGTGGCATTTCATCTCAGAAGCAGCAGTGGCTGATTTCAGTTTGCACTTTTCCCAACACTTTGCAGAAATCAGGTTTGTGGTGCTCCCTCAAAGACACCAGCTTCAACTGAGTGAGCAGTTGCTCTTCCTCCTAGGCAGATTTCTGTTCAAAGTGATTCCAGACTGTGAATGGCCAAGCCTCAAGGAGAACCAACTTTAAATAGTTACCACCAGTTCATACCTTAGTGTATTTCTTATACACTACTAGAGCTCTCATAAGTGATATTTCTTTATCTCAAATGCTTTAGGATAAGAACCAACAACTAGAAATAACAGAAAGAAACAACCAGCCCCAGTGCTTCCTTGATCTGGCTGGATCCTGAAGAACTCATATGTCATTTCAGAGTAATAAATCATTCCTTAATTCCTACTGTGCATACATTTTGTTTATTGCCCTTAGGGGTCAATATATGAATTTTAGAAAAAATTCAGATGTAATCCTAGAGGCCATTACAAATAAGAGTAAGATAACATATAAAGCTCTACTTTTGAGGGGAAATGTTGCTATTCTTGGTATTCTAACATTTTCTCAGTTATCACTAGAACTCTTTTCAGGATAGCTTCCCCATTATTTCAAGTAGTATCATTGAACATGAGGTATAGTATATTTATATGGGAGTACTCACTTCTGTTTCCTCCCATTAAATATGCCACCATATTGCTTAAGGATAAGGTTTTAAGAAGTCTCAGGACTTCAAATTTAGAGATGTGAGCTTGTTCAGAAATGACTGCCACTGAGATTTCTGTGAAAACAAAACCAATCCTGTTTCATGTACATGCAGAAGACTGAATGAACAGAGAAGCTTGTCAGAAACATTACATTCCATATTGATAAATTACTTATTCTGAACTTCAATCTTCTTTCTCCAAATACTCTCATACTTAAATTATAATCTCTTCATTAACCTGGTTAATGGTACCTATACCTTTTGTTTGAGTCATATTCTAAGGCTGCAGGATCTACTTTACATATACAAAAGTACTTAGAGTAAACTTTGGAGTCATGACACTAATTAAGCTGTGCTTGATTTAATTTAGTATTAAGTACATTCTACCGTGTTCTAAATCTTTGGCAAATTGATAGCTTTCCTATATATTGTACATGATAATCCTTTATTAATTAAAATTCTGTTTGACAAGAGCAGTACCTTCAGTATGTTGAAGAGATAACAGAGACTATACTCTGTAATTAAATCCTTGTCAATTTACATTGATCTAATTTTTTCTGCCATTACAACTTTACAAAAGTCTCATATAATTTTTTATTTATAATGTCACTGTCTTGCATGAAAGCAGATTAAAATTAAAGCTAGTTATTTGACAAATATATTTTCTACATTTCTCATGCATCTGTTTGTGCTTTTAATGAGTATCTTTAAAACAAATATTCTTCTTTGACTTTTATTTCCATTTCTTTTTTATTAGATATTTTCTTTATTTGCATTTCAAATGTTATCTCCTTTCCACACTTCCTATCCAAGAATCCCCTATCCCATCCCTCCTCCCTGCTCCCTAACCCACTCACTCCCAATTCCCTGACCTGGCATTTGCTTATCCTGCGACAATGAGCCTTCACAGGTCCAAGAAAATCTCCTTTCATCAATGACTGACAAGAACATCCTCTGCTATCCATGATGCTGGAGCCAAGTGTCCCACTAACCTTTGCTTGGTGTTTTAGTCCCTGGGCGTTCTGGGGGTACTGGTTGGTTCATATTGTTGTTCCTCCTGTAAACCTCTTCAGCTCCTTAGATGCTTTCTCTAGCTTCTTCATTGGGGATCTGATTCTCAGTTCAATGGTTGGCTGAGAGCATTCCCCTCTGTATTTGTCAGGCACTGGCAGGGCCTCTCAAAGAAACAACTATATCAGGTTTATGTCGGCTAGTAGCTGTTGGCATCCACAATAGTGTCAGGGTTTGGTAACTGTTTATGGGATGGATGCGCAGGTGGGCCAGACTCTTTCAGTCTCTGCTCTGCACTTTGTCTCCATATTTGCTCACATGAGTATTTTGTTCCCCTTTCTAAGAAAGACTGACACACCCACACTTTGTCCTTCCTTCTTGAGCTTCATGTGGTCTATGAATTACATCTTGGGAATGTCAAGCTTCTGGACTAATATCCACTTATCAGTAAGTACTGTGTGTGTTCTTTTGTGATTGGGTTACCTTACTCAGAATGATATTTTCTAGTTCCATCCATTTCCCTAAGAATTTCATGAAGTTAATATAAATTTAAAGCAGATGAAATCTTCCTCATTTTCATGTTCAAACACCACAGAAGTAACTATCCAATATTTTGCCTGTTTTTCATCCCCTTGACACTGGCTTCTGTAGGGTTACTAGCCTTTAGCATTCTCCATGGGACTGTGATAAGAATTACATTTTATTATCTAAATAACTTCCTAGATGACATTAAGATTATGAGGCAATTCTTTTCTATAACTATAAACAGCACTAAAAATTCCTCCTACAGTCTTTCCAGTAAAGTGCAAATTCTCTTCTCTCTAATAATTTTTCTTTAGATATGCTTTCTCTGTCACCTTTACAAGCAAAAACAAACCTCAAATTCAAGAGCTTTTTATGGTCCCATTGACATTCTATTTCTTGCAAACCCCTCCTTCTATCAAGTACCCTATCAGTCCACTGGAATTCATTTGCCAAAGTAACAAATAATTTCTACATCGCTAAATCCACTAAACAATTAACATCAGTTATTCTTTGAGAAAAGTATTATCATGGATAGTTTTCTTCAATGTGCTCCCAGAACAAGCTGTAGTCCAGGATTCAATAATCTCCTCATACCTTAACAAGTCTGTTAAGGACACTAAGAAGGAGACAGGACTGCAGTCCTGGGCCACCAATCACTTACATATACATCTTCTTTTAGTAAGTCAGCTAATATTACTTTTCTAAGCATCATTTATAACCTGACAACCCTGTAATGTAAGGACCCTGGTATTGTTGGTTTGTGTGATCAATTGCTTAATATGCCTTCACTTAATTAATAATAGAATTGAAACACTATAACTACCAAAGAACTGATGATGTCTCTTCTTAGAAAATGACATACAATTTTGTTTTCTGTACACAATTTTGTTTAGTCATCAATGGTCTGATGTATCAATATATTATTTTTGTTAGGCTCACACTCGGAATTAATCTAGAATGTATTCACATTTCATCAAGATATCATCTAGGCTACCATTATCCACAAACATTTGCTATATATCTTTTTTTCTAATGACTTCTGCTCTATTCTGTTTTCAGTATAGCAACCAAAATGGTTTTATAAATATGGACATATTGACAGCTAGTCTGCATTATATTTCAGTGAAACGGAATGCCTTTTTAATTCCATAACCAGATGGTGAAAGGCAAGTGCAAGAACCTTACCAACAGAAATCACAGCTACTTGGCATGATCAGAACCCAGTTCTACCACCACAGTAAATCCTAGATACCCCAACACACTGGAAAATCAAGATTTTGATGCAAAATCACATCTCATAATACTGATAGTGGACTTTTAAAAAATTGCATTATTATCAATTAAATAATAATTTTTTTACATTCCATATTCTATTCCCTGCCACCCTACTACACCCTCTCCCTGTTTCAGGACCCACTCCTACTCCCAACCCCCATGTCTCCATAAGGATGTCTCCAATCACCAAACACCCCTCCAGTCTCTAAACTCCCTGGGGTCTCTAGTATCTTGGCTTTATCAGATCCCTGTTCTCTCACAACAGCAAGTCCTGCATACCCCGATGCACCGGAAAGGCAAGATTCATATTTAAAAATCACATCTCATAAGGATTATAAAGGACTTTAAGAAGGACATAAATAACACCCCTAAAGAAATACAGGAGGAATAATCTTATGGAGGGAGTCCCCTCAGCATCTACCATCTTTGCTCCCGGACTGACCAAGCAGGCAACAACAGGTACAGAGATATCCCTAGTTTAACATCCATCAGGACACAGCCCGCCAGGCTTCTGCCTGTGTCCAGGGTCTGAGCAGCTCTGTGGGTTGGCTGTGGGCCAGCCCTGTCCTGGGACATTTGCCCTGCAGAGTGGCTGGCACTTGGAGAGGGTTGCCACAGTCTCCTCCATCTTCACTCCTGGACAGACCATGTGGGCAGCATCAGGTACACAGAGACAACCCAAGTATAAAATTGCTTGGGGCAAGGCACTCCAGGGCTCCAACAGCACCCAAGAGTAGCACAACCCATCAGCAATCTGTGCTAGGGGAAAGCCAGTCATCCAGTGGTATAGAAATTGCCTTATAGACTCACAGGAGGTTCAAGAAAAATCTAGTGACAACAGGACCAACTAATTCCAGAGATAACCAGATGGCAAAAGGCAAACACAGGAACGTTACTAACAGAAATCAAGGCAATATGGCAGCATCTGAACCCAATTCAACAACAGCAAGTCCTGGATATCCCAATACACCAGAAAAACAAGATTTGGATTTAAAATCGCATCTCATGATGCTATTAGAGGATTACAAGAAGGACATAAATAAATCCCTTAAAGAAATACAGGAGAACATGAATAAGGTAGAAGCCCCTACAAAGGAAACACAAAAATCACTTAAAGAAATGCAGGAGAACTTGGGTCAACAGACAGAAGTCATGAAAGAGGAAACACAAAAATCTCTTAAAGAATTACAAGAGAACACAAACAAACAAGTGAAGGAACTGAAAAAAACCATCCAGGATCTAAAAACAGAAGTAGAAACAACTAAGAAATCACAAAGGGAGAGAACTCTGAAGATAGAAAACCTTGGGAAGAAATCACGGGCCATAGAAGAAAATATCAACAACAGAATACAAGAGATAGAAGAAAGAATCTCACATGCCAAAGATACCATAGAAAGAATTGACTCAACAGTCAAACAAAATGCAAAATGCAAAAAGCTTGTAACCCAAAACATCCAGGAAATCCAGGACACAATGAGAAGACCATACCTAAGGATTATAGGTATAGATGAGTATGAAGATGTACAACTTAAAGGACCAGCAAATATCTTCAACAAAATTATGGAAGAAAACTTCCCTAACCTAAAGAGAGAGATACCCATGAATATACAAGAAGCCTACAGAACTCAAAACAGACTGGACCAGAACAGAAATACCTCCCATCACATAATAATCAAAACTCAAAATGTACTAAACAAAGAAAGAATAATAAATGCAGTAAAAGAAAAAAGACAAGTAACATATAAAGGAAGACCTATCAGAATTACACCAGACTTATCACAAGAGACCATGAAAGCTAGAAGATCCTGTGCATATCTCATACAGACTCTAAGAGAACACAAATGCCAGCCAAGACTAATATACCCAACAAAACTCTCAATCACCATAGTTGGAGAAACCAAGATATTCCATGATAAAACCAAATTTACATAATATCTTTCCACAAACCCAGTCCTACATAGGATAATAGGTTTAAAACACCAATACAAGGAGGGAAACTACACCCTGGAAAAAGCAAGATAGTAACCTTCTTTCATCAAACCCAAAAGAACATAACCACTCAAACATAAAAATATCATCAAAAATAGAATCAATAATCACTATCCTTTAATATCTCTTAACATCAATGGACTCAATTCCCCAATAAAAAGACATAGACTAACAGACTGGAGACATCAGCAGGACCATACAATTTGCTGCATACAGGAAACACACCTCAGTGTCAAAGACAAACACTACCTCAGAGTAAAAGTCTGGAAAACAATTTTACAAACAAATGGTCTTAGGAAACAAGCCAGAGTAGCCATACTACTATCAGATAAAATTGAATTTCAACCTAAAGTCATCAAAAGAGACATGGAAGGACACTTCTTACTGGTTAAGGGAAAGATCCACCAAGAACTTTCAGTTCTGAACATCTATGCTCCAAATTCAAGGGCACCCTCGTTCAAAAAAGAAACTTTACTAAAGCCCAAAGCACACATTGCACCTAACAGAATAATTGTTAGTGACTTCAACACGCCACTCTCCTCAATGGACTGATCAGTAAAACAGAAACTAAACAGGGACACAGTGAAACTAATTTAAGCTTTAGAACAATTGTATTTAACAGATATATATAGAACATTTCATCCTAAAGAAATAGAATATACCTTTTTCTCAGCACCTCATGGTACATTCAGTGCCTTCCTATACTCAAAGGATAAAAAGGCTAAGAAAGAAATTAGGGAAATGACACTGTTCACAATAGCCACAAACAATATAAAGTGTCTTAGTGTGACTGGAACCAAACAAGTGAAAGATCTGTATGACAAGAACTTCAGGTCTCTGAAGAAGGAAATCGAAGAAGACCTCATAAAATGGAAAAATCTTCCATGCTCATGGATGGGCAGGATTAATATAGTAAAAATGGCCTTCTTGCCAAAAGCAATCTACAGATTCAATGCAATCCCCATCAAAATCCCAATTTAGTTCTTAATAGAGGTAAAAAGAGCAATTCTCAAATTCATCTGGATTAACAAAAAACCCAGGATAGCTAAAACTATTCTCAACAATAAAAGAACTTTCAGGGGAATCAATATCCCGGATCTCAAGCAGTACTACAGAGCAATAGTATTAAAAACTGCAAAGTATCTAAAACCGTCCAGTGGAAAAAAGATAGCCTTTTCAAGAATTGGTGCTGGCTCAAATGGAGGTCAGCATGCAGAAGAATGCAAATTGATTCATTCTTATCTACTTGCACTAAGCTCAACTCCAAGTAGATCAAGGACCTCCACATAAAACCAGACACACTGAAACTAATAGGAAATAAACTGGTAATGACCCTTGTGGACATGGACACAGGGGAAATGTTCTTGAAAAGAACACCAATAGCTTATGCTCTAAGATCAAGAATTGACAAATGGAACCTCATAAATTTACAAAGTTTCTGTAAGGCAAAGGACACTGTCAGTCAGACAAAAAGGCAGCCAACAAATTGGGAAAAGATCTTCACCAACAGAGAGCTAATAGTCAATATATACAAAGAAATCAAGAAGTGAGACTCCAGAGAGCCAAATAACCCTATTAAAAATTGTGGTACAGAGCTAAACAAAGAATTTTCATTTGAAGAACTTCCAATGGCTGGGAAGCACCTTAAGAAATGTTCAGCATCATTAATCATTAGGGAAATTCAAATCAAAATAACCCTGAGATTCCATCTTACACCAGTCAGAATGGCTAAGATTAAAAACTCAGGAGACAGCAGGTGTTGGCGAGGATGTGGAGAAAGAGAAACACTCCTCCACTTCTGGTGGAATTGCAAGCTGTTACAACCACTGTGGAAATCTGTTTGGCAGTTCCTCAGAAAATTGGACAAGACACTTCTGGAGGACCCTGTTATACCACTCCTGGGCATATACCCAGAGGATTCCCCAGCATGCAATAAGAACACATGCTCCACTTTGTTCATAGCATCTTTATTTATATCCCAAATCTGGAAAACTCATAGCTTTGAGTGCCTCCAAAAAGAAGCTGGAGAGGGCATACACTAGCAGCTTAACAGCACACCTGAAAGCTTTATAACAGAAAGAAGCTAATATCATCAATCTCAGGGCTGAAATCAACCAAGTAGAAACAAAAAGAACTATACAAAAAATCAACCCAACCCCAAGAATTGGTTCTTTGAGAAAATCAACAAGATAGATAAATCCTTAGCCAGACTAACTGGAGGGCACAGAGCCAGTATCCAAATTAATAAAATCAGAAAATAAAAGGGAGACAAAACAACAGAAACTGAGGAAATAAAAAAAAAGCATCAGGAAGTGGGTTTCAAATTTACAAAGACAGTAAGGTTATGTGATGTGTAGGTTAAAAATCAATAAACGTAATAATATACATATATAACTTGTTTTCTATTGTGCTTAGTGCTATGTGTGCACTTACTAAATATTACACTCGTTATTCATTTAATTACAGTGATAAAGTTCTATAACAAGACTCAGGTATGTAATAATAGTAAATTGAAGAATGTTGATTTTGAAAAGGAAAACTACAGCCAACATAAAACTGTCTCTGTTTATTTTGCCATAGGATTATTTTGTGGAATTAAAATCCTGAATTGCTCAGTTCATTGCTCTCATATTTTCAAAACACTGAAGACAAAATACAGAAGTTAATTGAGCTCTGCAATTTACAGTTCTCCACTGATATGCAAATCTGTGTAATTATTTTCATCACATTATTTTTTATCTAGCAAGTTTTGATTTAAGGTTTTTCTTACAATTCTAAACTGAACCACAGATCTTTACCAATTATGTGACTCTCTTATCATGTAGACTGCACAACCAAAATGTGGCTAATTCCTAAGAACTATAAAACCCTTGGCACAAAACTCAAACCCAACACAATAAGATAACTGCAGAAGCCATATGATGGTATCTGTTATCTCAATCCAAGTGCCTAGGGTGACTTTAAGGCCCTAAATTTGCTGCTTACAAAAATAAATATATTGCAGTTATTGTGTTTATATCTTAAGTTGACCATGTAACAAAGTTCACAACTACTTAATCAAATATTATTCTATATATGCTTGACTGTGTATATTTGGAAAGGAAAAATATTTTAATTGAATTGATAGTCTACACTAAGTAAAGCAGATTGCTCATATAACATAAACACTCTCACACAAGAGAATGAAAGTCTAACAGATTGATATTTCAAAAAACAGCAAGCATGTATCAATACCTGACTGTCTTGTGAAAATAATAACCTTACCTTCCTTTAACATCCATGTGAAAGTGTTAGATTTTGTGGGATTATTGTGGTTGTTGTTCATAGGGGATTGCTTGTTTGGTAGATTTTGGCAGTGGGCAACTATTAAACTTCTTATCTGATCACCAGCAAACAGGTTCGACATTGTTACTTTTACTGCTTATAAATGTAGACTAAATACTCAACTTGCCATCTAGATATAAATATGATGTTGGTTCTGTTTTTAATTTCACTCACACACACACACACACACACACATACACACACACACAGGTCATAAATGAAAAGTTGTTTTTCTTCCAGATATGTACTAATTAACAAACTTAGATTTCCAGGCACATTGTTCTAGACAGCCCTAGATGCTTAGATACTGACAATAACTTGAATTTAGTTTATTATGGCATTTAAAATCCCTCCACAAACTAAAAGTGAAGTTGAGTCTAGTTCACAATGAAATATTTGGTTCCTGCTTTCTAATTCTGAATAATATAAGTCTTGAAGCATTAACAATTAACTTTGGAGTTGTTATTTAATTATGCACATGTTATAAGACCTTGAAAATGTGATTATGGCACAAAAGATGAAACATACTAATTTAGCCATTTTTCCTGCTTAGTTGAATGAAGCTTACCTTTCCATTATACAATGTATTCTGCAACTTATAGAGAATGATGACCGGTAATCTGATGTACACATTCTTGATGTCTTGAACAAAGAATTTCATAAAACAAAATGGTAGCCAGGCGATGGTGGTGCATGCCTGTAATCCCAGCACTCTGGGAGGCAGACGCAGGTGGATTTCTGAGTTCTAAGCCAGCCTGGTCTACAGAGTGAGTTCCAAGACAGCCAGAGCTACACAGAGAAACCCTGTCTCGAAAAACTAAAAACAACAGCAGCAACAACAACAACAAAACAAACAAACAAAAACAAAATGGTAATGAAAACATAGGAAATATGCAGTATGGTGATAAATGTCCTTAATTTCAACATGAAAGAGACAGAAGCAGGAGGATCTGTATGAGATCAAGTCTGTTCTATGTAGCAAGTGTTAGGTTGCAGCAAGTGCTGCAAGAAGCATCCTCTCTAACCAATAACAAAAAGAAGTAATATTTAAAAGGATATAAAATACTCTCCATAGAATGGAGAAGGCTTAGGAAAATATGGCAAGAGCTCACTGAAGTTCTGTTTTAGGGTTTCTTTTATAAGTTTAAAGTAAAATGGAAGCTGTTTCTAGGATTAGGAATAATAGACAGGATTATAAGTCTATATGCATGAGTGTAGAGTATATTTGCTTTAATTTTAATATCTGTATACAAACATGAGCTTTCAAATGGAAAATTCCTCCCTAAGAAGTCCCTTCAAGGACAGACTCACCCTTACTCAGGTTGCAGAAAACACTGGTCAGCCTTATTTATCTTTCCTCCTGCCTAGACATGCCTGACCCAAATTATCCACAAGAACAATGACTAGGATAGACAGATATTTTTCTGATGAGTGAGGTTGTCCCTATGCTGGTCTACCTCATTAGTAACATTAGAAATAGTAGCAAAGAAGTGAGAACTAAAGAAGCAAAAGATGAGGAGAAAACACAGCAGTGTCACTAATCAATCAGAGGGAAGAGTCTTTGTTCCAAGTGTTTGGTTGCATATAGTTGACCTGATATTGATCAGAAAATACAAAACCAATACAGATACTGTCCCACAAGCTAGGACCAATTACTACAGAACTCACTTGATACAGAGAAGTCAAATTGGTAACTACATAGATGTTCCATGCCTATGTTCAAGGAATGTGCAAAAGAAGGTATTTTGCATGCTACCAAAAGAGAAATGGAAACAGCTACCCAGATATCAACACTTTGATCTATGGTGGTGTCATGCCTGTAAGCCATGACAAGGCCAGGGTGAGGCAAAGCTAGTTAAAGTAACTAACCAATATCTAAAATGACTTTAGGGCCACTGCAAATATAAAGACTCACAGACATTTCACATAGACACACATACACACAAGGGGGTGGGGGGAAGACCTTGTAACACTTAGCTCTTAATGTGATATTTCAACCCAATACCTCCACTTCAGGCTTAAGAAGCCCTATGGGAGAGTAGATGGGGAAAGTATAAAGTATAAGAGCCAGAGTGGATGAAGAATGTCATTAAAAACACATCACATCAATACTGCACACATAAGAACATCGTCTTCTACATATAAATTTGCATATATATTATTGCTTCTAGTTTAGTGGTTTGGGGGGACTCCTACATTAACAAAATGAGTGGATTTCTGATTTTTGTTTGTACATTCAGCTCTTTTCCTTGTATATTTTTTGTCTAATTTCAATGTGTTACTTTTTATTTTGTTGTATTCTTATTGCTTGGAAGCAAGTTTGGATTCTAATATGAGGCAAACAGAGAATGGATCTAGCTAGGAGAGGAGGTAGACAGGGATGAGAGGAAGAAAGGGAAGCTGTAATCAGGATATATTGTGTGGAAAAACTCTATTTTCAATAAAAGAGGAAAAATTCTGTCTTACAGCTGGGAAACTATAGCAACTGTTTTGTATTTTAAGATCTTACATACGGAAGAAATACTGAAAATGAAAGGAGGTAGAGGGTTAGAGAGCGAGAAGGAGAGATGATAGATAGATAGATAGATAGATAGATAGATAGATAGATAGATAGATAGATAGATAGAGATGGAAATGAGAAACAGAGAAACAGAAAGACAAAGACAGATGAATATAAATGAATGGAAACATAATCCAAAATAAATGGATGAGGGCTTGGGCAGTACCTCAGCAGTAAAATGCTTTCTTGCCGTATCCAACTCCTGGGATCTGTTACCAAGAAAACAATAGGATCACAGAAAGGAGACAAAAAGAAAGAGCATCAAAGTATGTGTGTGCATAAGGATATGCATAGTTTTTAGATACCAGGATTTCCTATCTATCCCAAGATGTCTTGATTTCCATCAAACTCACAATTGTAGTACAACAGACTTGAGATTACTGTCATAGGCCAACATATCCAGATTTACTTTAATTTTGATACAGTGATATTATCAGTGGTAGAGTATTAGTTGGAATGGTTTTAGCAGAGAAGATAACTTCACTTATACCAAATTCAAATAAATATCCTTTCAGATAGTTGGAAATAGGTCCTAGTAATTCAAGAGAAAACTGGTGGCTGAGGAAATAAATCTGAAAAAGCCTGCAAGGAATCTGAACCCATACAGTGTGTATAAATGACAAATGGCAAAGAGATTTAAAGAAAGAAACTTAAGACCTCTTTTTAAGAGTTAAGAGTAATGAGTTAAACACTGGAAAATAAAGCTCTTCTGGGCTTGTAGCATCATTTATGTCTGCACAGGAGACAGATGAAACCAAGAGGGTTTTTAAGGATCCTAAATGCTACAGAGTTCCCAA
This sequence comes from Apodemus sylvaticus, assembly GCF_947179515.1. NCBI lineage: Eukaryota > Metazoa > Chordata > Mammalia > Rodentia > Muridae > Apodemus > Apodemus sylvaticus. The sequence continues at coordinate 48,018,046 of NC_067482.1, read as the reverse complement.
GGAGGGATGAAGAGTTTCAAAGAACTAAATAGTGGAGTTATATTGGCGATTGTCAAGAGAACCATTTCAGTATACTAAGACACAGAAGCCAGATTGTAAATGTTTACAAAGGGAACTGTCTATAAGAAAGTGAAGGTTGTTTGCTCTTTTCAGATATTTACCGTTGAGAGGAGGCATGAAACTATGTTGGAAAGGATAGAACCAAGAAAATGAATTGGGGAATAAGACAGCTTGTGTTTTCTGTTTTTGGTTTTTTGTTTGTTTGTTTGTTTTTGTTACTATAAATGGGGAAATGAGGAAAGGAAGGCATCACAGAGAACTGTTTCACCCTTTTTAATTTCAACTCTTTAATCCCCATTATCATCCTTGAATCTTCACGAAGAAATTAACTCAATGAACTTTGTAGATATAGTGTTAGATCTTGACGCCTATAAGGTTGTCATCTCGATCTACAGATTTCATTTCATTCTATCTTATGCCATTTTAAATCTATACACTTAGGTAATCATTCACAGTCCTTTTGTGGAATAACTTGTAGGTTTATTTGGTGTTAAGACTAGAAGCATTTGCAAAATATATTATAAAATCTATGACAAAAGGCTAAAACTGAGGTGATACAATCATGCAAGACATTAGTTAATTGATTTATTCGCTGCTATTTGGAAGATGCACAGGAAAAGCTGAGTGAGTTCTCCTTGTTACTCCCATGTGATGCCAGCCAGGAAGACAGCTTGAGCTATAGCTTCACCCTGCTATTTCTTTTTATTCAACCCACATCCTAAAGCAGCATGGGTAAATAAAGTAGCAAAAATGCCAGAATAATGGCATCAGGTCAACTGTAATAAAAGTGACTTACTCACCATTGTTCATTTATGTACTCAGGCCTGCATATTTGCATGTTTATTTCAGTTATCTGGAATGCATCCCAACTCAGAGCTACTGTGCTATCCTTATCATATGATTATGTGTGACATCAATTTTCCTTCCCGCCACATTCTTTTTTACAAGCTCTAGGAATCATAAACTTGGAGAATTTTATTGGAAAGTCAAGGTGGCAGAGTTATGGAAATGACTCAGAAATGATGCTTCCCTGTGCAAGAATGTTGATTTACATGTGATGCTAAACACACTCCACCAAGTCATATATAGCTCTTGGGAGAGGGCTGACTAATTAGCACAGTGACTTATCCATCCACATGCTTGGGTGATTCGTATACATTAAAATAGTTTATTAGCTTGCAAGGTCAGGAAATCTTACTGCATGGGTAGTATTTCTAAAAATTTAATAGCAATAGCCTAATGTTATTTTCTTTGCATCTGTAGATTGGCAATAAACCCACAAAGATGAATAATATACTTCTTTCTTAGAATTCTTTGTACACCAGTCTCAAAGAGATGGAAAGTGTTTAAAGAGAAATAATCCCTGGGGAAAAAAAGGTAGCAAAGACTTCACATGTGGATAAATTAATTCTGTTGTCCAAAATTTGAAAAAATCCTTGAAATTTTATACAAGTCATATGCTTCACGATGAGATCCTGAAGTTTATAGTTGTGTATGAGCCTTTCTCCAGTAATGTTACACCAACAAATCATATTTAGCAACTGCTTTAAAAGTGAATATTTCTATCCAGTGTGTATGTGCCAATTGCAAAAGCTATAAATCAGAGTATCCAAGTATTATAATTTCTTAATCACAGAGGAAATTGACCTGTATTTAATCATCATAGAATAGAAAGCACAAAAATGGAATAATTTTCAATATCACCTGATCTTGAATCACCTCCTGAGCACACAAACATCAAATTAAATTGCTCCATAGTGGTCCATTGGAGTAAACTTAAATTTTCGGATTCCTAGTATTGGCTAATATTTAGTGAGCACATTGTCTCCTTTGAGTACAAATGATGACAGTATTTCTAGTTAAATTCTCTACTGAATATATAAAGTATTTCAGGAAGCTGATGAGCTTCTTATTTCTGTTCTTTGTAGCAAATGGTAGTAAAGCAAAATTGCTTTGAGGAGAAGAATAAAAGTTAAAAATCAAAATGAAGCATTAGAATAAAGACAGAGTTGAGAAAATCATTTTGTACATATGAATAAAAATTATTTTGAATCAGGAAATATTTAAGTTCCAGATGTTTGTCCTCATGCAGTCAGCCTCACATTTGAAAGTACTATATATTAATTTTTTCAGAATAAAACAAATAATTTTCTACTAAATTACTATTTCCAAAGATTATCTGAAGGAAAACATAAAACACATTTAATTGTTAAACAGAAAAAAATTCAGCCTTAAAGTACAAATAGTTTGTATTATATATCATGTCTGATTATAATATGTCTTCAAAAAATGCATTGGTTCCTCAGAGTATTAGATACCTTCCTGTGGTTGCAAATCCTGTTTTTCCCATGCTGTCTAATATTTTTCACTCTCATGTGTTTCACTCACACTAAATCAGTTCTGGTATTTCATGTACATATTTCCATCCTCAAATTGCAAGTCTGATATTCAAGCAAACAGTTTAAAGTGTGGAGGACAAAGAAGCTTACCCATAGTAGAGGAGTCATGGGCCTGAGATCAAATTAAGTTCTGCTCCAAGGCTAGTCAGCTGCCCTTGAAAATATGCCACACTCTATCACCTGCTCAAATTTGTAATCGGCAAAATGATGAAATGCAGTCAAATGAACACTGAATTTCCATCTAGCTCAAAATCTTAGTGCTCTGTGTCCAATAACTTGCACCTGGAATTTTTCCACATTTTCAAATAATAGGTGAGTTGGACCATGGAAAACATATATGTTGAGGAAACTAACTTTAAACCCACATAACTTCAGATTGAAATGAGTAAAAGCAGTATACATGTACTGAGACTAAGATTGCATTCAGGTTTTCTTGTAATTTAGAGTTGTTTTGAATTTCACACTTATCCTGAAGCTCTAAACATACCCAACTTCTTCTTAAGAAAGGGAACTATTTATAGCCCAAGTTATCTCATCATTAAAAAGAAATACAGGATTGAGAGAATGAAAGTTAAAGAGGGAAACTGTCATATTTAACTGGGCATTATTTACATTGTTATATCTCTATGAAACTGTGTAGCATGTCTGATCTCCATCATGTTCAAAAACTATTTATTGGGCTAATTTTCTATAGCATATACACAGTTAATAATCATTATATACCCTTAAGTGAAGCAAAATTAGTTGCAGTCATTTTTTAACTCATTTGAAAGTACAGAAACAGACATTCCACCACTGAGTAAGATTTTTGAGATCTGGATTTCATCTAATGACAATTGTACCAAGAATGTGAACAATACTAATACAGAACTATATCAAACTAGATTTATTTTGAAATGTTTTTCATTACTATTCCAAAGACCTATAAATTGAGATAGCAAAGTTATATGAGAAAGAAAACTATCCACTTAGAGCATACAATAATTGAAAGAATTAATGCATTCAAATGAGGTGCAGTTACTCAACTCTAGTATCAGTTATCTTTCTTCACAAGCCTGTCAAATATAACCTTAAAGCAGACTACCCACAAAACAAATCCATCTGGATAGAGGAAGCATATGTTGTTTACATCAAAAGGAAAAGAGCCCTAAATCTTTGTGCTTTTTCCAAAGACAAAACTATCAACAGACAGGCTGTTATTGAGATTAACCTCTTGATTCTGGTCCTACCCATACCCAAGAATTCATAGGAAATCTTGAAATACAAAAAGTACAAAAATTAGTTTTCTTCTTAGTTAGTTATTACTAACACACAAGAATACTGGAGTACTCATTTTAGAACAATAACTTTTTGGTGATTTAGACTGCCAAGCATATACATGAAGAATAAGATGGTATTCTTACCTATAATGATCTCCTTGGATCTCTGGAAATTGATTATATTCAAATCGGTATTTCTGGATTCATACTGATATGCAATTTGAATAGAGACAGAATAAACCTAATTCTAATCAATATTATGACCTTTACCAGTCTGATTTGAACTACCAAAATCTATTATGTATATTCAAGGTTTCAAAATCCTCTATGATTTTATAAAAGAGAATGTGAAATAGAGAGATAGGGATGGATGGATGGATGAATGAATGGATGGATGGATAAATAAATAACCCTTGCTTGTACCCTTGTACCTGAAGAAATTCAGCCTCTTCTATCATCTATTTTCTTATACAGACTCCTTGACCAAGACAGCAGCCTCACTATTGGAGAAAAGGAAGTGGACAAGATCCCAATAAGCAATTAATTATTCTTTCTCAATAACTTGATGACCACAATCAATCCACTTAGTGCAAGAGAAGAAACTTGCATCATTGCAATGATTTCTGAGTTTTGTCCACCTTCCAAGTATCACCACAGAAATTCACTGTGAGATCTACAAGAATTAAGGTTCCTGCCCTTGGCAGGCCTGTGGGAAACCGGTTTCTCCTACACAGAGACAGAAGCTAGCAAGAGAACAGCTACAATGCTCCCTCTTCTGATTCTGAAACTTATTTGATTTTTTTTCCTTATGAAATCAAGTTTGTGTTCAAAATCTACAAAACTAAAGATAAGATTTAACTTTCCAATATCTTCAGTTAAAATCAAACACTGGATTTTTAAATAGTCATTTTCTAAAATCCACCAGATCTAGCAAATCTTATAAGAAAATATCTGGGAACTCAGAACCGTTAACCACCTTGTTTTCTGTATCTCACTCTGTCAACACTAGATCAAATTCAATTCCTGGTTTTGACACCATCTTAGCAATATCTTCACACTTATTGGTTGTATATGTTAAGACCAGAACATGGGACACCAAATCAAAGAAGACACATCCCATAGTTAAGTGGTGATGTCATGTTCAAACTTTTCTTTAAATCTTTCTCTTTAGATCACTTTTGTCTTTTTAACTTTTCATGAGCTGTGTTCAATATGAAGCTTGCTATTAAAGAAGTGTTATCAATCCTATCACGTAGAAGTAGGTATATTTTTATCTTTAAAGGCCCCCTTGCTGCTTTTCTGTTAAAAACAATTACTCTCAAAGTATAAAACTGCTGCCAGAAATGGAAATAAAGACATTTATAGAGCTAGAAGAGTCTCAGCCAGGGATTGAATGGTTAAATAAAAGAAAGAATATTCAATAGAAGGTGCCTTATGCCCAGTGACTAATGAATAGGCAAAGAAATCTGATTCGGCATTATTATGGCAGACTAAGGATTCTAATATCACTTTTACGATTTGAGTGATGATCACCCCCATAGCCACATTCTTGGTTTCCCAGGAAATTTGAGATTTTGGGGAAGGATTAAAAGGTTTGGATTTTGTGAAAAGGTATACTCCTCAGGCTGAGCTTTGAGGTTTCAAACCCCACCCCATACAATCTGTCTCTTTCTCTATGTCTCCTTTTGTCTTACTCCCCTTCTCTCTGTGTCTCTTTCTTTCTCTGTATTACTATATCTCTGTGTCTCTGTGTCTCTCTAGCTCTGTCTTTCTCTGTTCGGATGTCTCTCTCAGTGTTTGTCTCTGTGTCTCTGTGTCTGTCTCCCTGTTTCCCTCTCTCTCTTCCTTTCTCTCTTTCTCTCTACCCATACCCTTCTCTCCTACCTGCTGCCTGAGCATCAGGATACAAGCTATTATAGCTACTACTTCAGCACCAGGCTGTTAGCTTTCAGCCATGTTTCTCACTGTGATATCCCTGGACAAACCCTCTGAAACTGTAATCAAACCCCTCGTTAAATTTTTCCTCGATAAGTTGCCTTACTCATGGTGTTTCATCACAGAAGTAAAGCAGTAATACAGTAATTAAGACAGTAACTTAGTCTTTCAGATCCCAGCACAGTGCCTAGTCTCAACTAGCATTTAATGAACAAAGTAAAATAATTCTTGTTTCAATGACATTGTAAAAATATTTATTCTACTTGTAGGCAAACAGTCCAGGAGCTCTTACTTTTAAGCAGGGAAGAATAAGCACTTCACACAGCAATCTTATTCTGTTAATAACTTTAAGTACTAATGGTCCTGAATTTAGAGAGCTGTAGAATCTTGTGTTCAGGTAAATATTTCTATACCACTAAAACACACACACACACTCACACACACACACACACACACACACACACACGCACGCACGCACGCACACACGCACACGCACACGCACACGCACATACACACACACACCACATCCATTGAGTGTTAAAGTGTCAACAAATAAATTAAAATGTGTTTTAAAGCACATCTTGATTATTTCTGGGGTTCTGAAGTACATAAAAACAAGCCAAGCTATATTTCAGGAAAGTTATTGGGATATAATTCATCTCATAATATAGAGCAAAAACCAAATAACACAAATTAGGAAAGTAAAAACAAGTCAAATGGAAACATTTTTCAAATTTTTTAAAAGTCAGTTATTTTATTCCTTTAACTAGAAAATGTTCAAAATATCTGAAATCACACTGCAATTACTATTTTATCCATGGATTTAAAAGTTTTCTAAATTCTGCACCATGATCCTTGCTTCATCTCCTGTCTCTGCTTGACTCAATAATTATTAAATGGTTTCTGTTTCTAAGGTGGGTACCATTGCCATTTTAAGAGTTAAGTTTTGTTTAAATAAAACAAAAAAATCTATTCTAATACATACTTCCAAATTTCCATTTATTTTGAAATAATCAGAAAACTATTGAGAAGTGAAAAATTTCTGATAGAAAATTCATGTGAAATGTCAGTATGTTTTACAAAGAATTTTATAAATTAACTGAGGAGGATATAAAAACAATAAAGGAGGTGAAATGCCAATTTTTTTACTGTGATTAACATTTTTATTATTTTATTTATTTACATTCCAAATGTTGCCCTCTCCCCAGTTGACCTTCCCCAAGTTCTACATCACATCCTCTTCGCCCTTTGCTTCTAAGAGAGTTCTTCACCTACCCATTGGCAGACTCACTCATATATAGTACTTAATCGGGTATCTGTGTGTGTGTTTGTGTGTGTGTGTGTGTGTGTGTGTGTGTGTGTGTGTGTGTTGCAAGTCAAACTAATACACAGAAGGAAGAATCCCAATGTCTATGACCCAAAAAAATCCTTGAATCTTTGAAAATCCATCCCAATGTATGTGTTTCACAATGCAGAGTCTTTGTTTTGTTTTTTTAAAGGTAAATTCATGCAATTTAATTTGCTGGAATATAGAAAAAAAGCATGCCATCCAAATTGTATTATATCTACAGAGAAAAACTACAAATACAAATTCAGAATGGAGCCTAGGCATGTATGATTTTTAAATGTGCAATATATTAATTGCTAGGAACAGAATTCTCTGTGAGCTGTGTAAACTTCTTACGCTGATTTTCTTTTATTTTATTTTATTAGATATTTGCTTTATTTACATTTCAAATGGTATCCCCTTTCCTCACTACCCCTCTGAAAATCCCCTACCCAGTCCCGCTCCCCCTGCTTAAACCCCCCCCTTCCACTTTCCTGACCTGGCATTCCCCTACACTGGTGCATGGAGCATTCTCAGGACCAATGGCCTCTCCTCTCATTGATGTCTGAAAAAGACAGCTACTGCTACATGTTAAACTAGAGCCATGTGTACTCTTTAGTTGGTGGTTTAGTCCCTGAAAGGTCTGGGGGTACTGGTATGTACATATTATTGTTCTTCCTGCAGGTCTGCAAACCTCTTCAGCTCCTTGGGACCTTTCTCTAGCTCCTCCATTGGGGACCGGAGTTCAATCCATTGGAGGCTGTGAGCCATGGGTATTTTGATCTGCCTTCTAAGAAGGATTAAAGTATTCACACATTGATCATCCTTTTTCTTGAGCTTCATGTCATCTGTGAGAAAAGATCCTTACCAACCCAACATCCAATAGAGGGCTAATATCCAATATATATGAAGAAGTCAAGAAATTAGACTCCAGAGAACAAAATAAACCTATTATGGGGTACAGAGCTAAACAAAGAATTCTCAACTGAGGAATTTCAAATGGCTGAGAAGTACCTAAAGAAATGTTCAACATCCTTAATCATCTGGGAAATGAAAATCAAAACAACACTGAGATTCCACCTCACACCAGGCAAAAGGGCTAAGATCAAAAACTCAGGTGACAGCAGATGCTGGAGAAGATGTAGAGAAAGAGGATTACTCCCTCTGCCTTGATCATAATGCATTCTAACTATACAGGCTCCTCGTAACATATCTCAACTACTTTCGTGAATTTAGCTGAATTGTGAATCGTGAATTTCGTGAATTGACTTTGGGCATTTTCTAAGATGTTCTCTACCTCTGACATTTCTCTTATATTGTCAAAAATCAGATATAGGCAGGACAAACTTGGGGTTTTAGGTTTGGTGAGTGGGTTGATATCCTTCCACTGGAAGTCTTGCCTGGTTATGAAGGTGGCCACAAGTGACTCCTATGCCCACTGCCTGAATCTCAACTATAATCATCCACTTGACTCCCTGGACCTCCCCAATTCCAGGTCTCTAGAGATTCCCCACCACCACCACCCAGTTCTCTCAATACCTGAACACTCCCCACATGTCCCTACCCTCTCCCCTCTCCCACACAGTTCCTTCCTTCTATCTATCTCTGGTGACTATTTAATTCCCTTCAGAATGTAAACAAAGAATATAGAAAATAAATTTAAAAAAAAGAAAATTGGGATAAGACCTTTATCATTGTAAACTGGCATAACGTAATTGGGAACTTTGTAAACATAAATATAATTGGTTAACCACTTAAAAAAAAGAAGTTATTGCTTCAAAAAATGTGTTTATTTACATAATATGTAAATACATTTTTTCATGCCATTGCTCTATAAATATTTTTGTATTGGGATTATTTGTTTGTCACTTGCACTCTTATAGATAAAATGTTTAATGTTTATCAAAAAAAAGAACCTTTCCTTGGGACATCCTTGTTACTTAGCTTCTTTTGAGTCTGTGGACTATAGCATGGGTATCCTATGTCTTATAGCTAATATCCACTTGTAAGTTCATATATACCATGCATGACTTTTGGGGTCTGGGTTACCTCACTCAGGATAATATTTGCTAATTCATCTATTTGCCTGAAAAATTCATGGTGTCCTTGTTTTAATAGATGAATAAATGAACTGCACTCTCTTTATCAAATCTTCCATTGAGGAACATCTGCGTTCATTTCAGTTTTTGGCTATTACAGATAAAGATGCTAATAGGGACTCAGCCAAAAAGACCAACAGAGTTAATAACATGGACACTTAGTGGCTTCCAGAGACTGAACCACCAACCAAAGATTATACCAGGGCTAGACCTATGCCCACTGCACATCTGTAGCAGGTATCCAGCTTGGTCCTTGTACCTGTCCCCCAACAACTAGAGAGGGCCTTACCCTGACTCTGTTGCTTGCCTGTGGATTCTGTTCCCCTGCATTGCCTTTTCTTGCCTCAGATGGAGATGTGCCTAATCCTGCAGTGGCTTGAGTTGTAAATGTGTTTTAGTATGCACAGTGGACCTCCCCCTTCTCAGAGGAAAAGGGGAATGGTGGAATAAGGAGTATGTGAGGGAGGGACTGGAGGAAAAGGAGGCTGTGATCAAAGGTAAAGTGAATATATAAATTAATTAAATAATAGGAAAAAATAATTGGATGTAGCTATCCTTATAGTCTATTTTAGACAATTCCAAAATGAAGAGATGGATGTAGCTTACTCACAATCTACTGTGCTTTCCTATTTTTTAATAATAGACAATGCTATTAACCATCTAGTTGGAGACAGGTAGAGAGCTCTGTGACCTGGATTAGAGCAGGCCTCCTGGGAGGCAGGATGTGCTGTCTCTGGCTAGGGGGGGCCTCCTGTGTCCCTAGTTAGGGCTGGCCTCCTGTTATATGGTTATGGAAGACCTACAGAAAGACAGGCAGGCTGTGTTCCTGGGTATGATAGACCTACTGGGAGACTGGCTGGCTATGGGGTATAGAAGAGGAGGTGCACTAATATGCTCCTGTGGAGATAAAGACCTGTGCCACTAGTTGAGGTAGATCACCTCAAAGACTTGCAAACTGTGGAGTGGGAAGAGGTACAGGTGCTCCCATATGCCCAGAGAAGTACAGAACAGAAGGGAGATGAGGTTCTTGCAAAAGGGAGGGGTCCTGCTTCTGCTAGACTCCATGGCATTCCCAGCTGTGGTGGTTATTTGGGCAGGAAATTCACCTATGTCCCTGGTGACAGATCTCCTGGAAGACCTGCAAACTTTGGGATGGGGAGAGGGGCTGACATGCCAATCTACTCCACAGATATACTGCTCCTGGGTATAGATGCTACACTATATCACAAAGACACGTGCCCCACTATGTTCATAGCAGCATTATTTTTAATAGCCCAAAGCTGGGACAACCCAAATTTCCCTTGTCTGAAGAATGGACACAGGAAATGTGGTGCTTTTTTTTGTTTGTTTGTTTGTTTTTTGGTTTTTCAAGACAGGGTTTCTCTGTATAGCCCTGGCTGTCCTAGACACCACTCTGTAGACCAGGCTGGCCTTGAACACAGAAATCCACCTGCCTCTGCCTTCCAAGTGCTGGGATTAAAGGCCAGCTCGACCATTGCTTTTACATTAGTAAAAAATAATCAGGCAAATAAGAGTATCATGTCTTACCTTTTCCAAACCAGGATAGAATATATATAGTATATATAGTATATATAGTATATATAGTATATATAGTATATATAGTATATATAGATAATTATATAGTAATCATCATATGAAGTTCCTGAAAATACAGGTAGAAATGTATAATGCATTCAAAATATACAAAATTTATATCTTTTAAAAATTCACCATTTTAATAACTATCATTCTGTAGCACAAAATATCAAAATAAATGTTTTTATATGAAAGAAAATAAAAACAAATTATTAGGCCAATTCTAAAGTATGGTAACAATTAGAGCAACAAAATCATTTGGACCAGGACATAGCTCATATTATCAAAATGAATTGGCTTAGCTGTTTGAATAACCATGTTATGCATAATTCTTTTTTATATAAATCTCTGTAAGTATCTTAGGAATGTTTATTTTATCCAATTTATATGTCGATGATTTTTTCCATTTTTTTGCGTAGTCAGTCAATTTATTTCTACGAAATTGAATTAAGTGGTGAAAGAAAATTCAATCAAGAAGTTTCCCCTCCAGCACTCTATCTTTCCCATAATGCATTGGAAACTTGTGAGATGAATTTTTTCATATGTAAAGTGGTAACAAGTATGAAATGTGTGTATCTACTTAGAATAAAATTCTATGAAGACATATAATATATGTCAGAGGATAGAGTCTAATAATTAATCATATTTGTCTTGCTGTCTACTCTAAAATTAGTGATTATTTTCTGCCTGGTCCTTGGTATTCAGTGTGTTGCATGGACCAACTTCATCCACATCACTTGCAGCTTATAGAGCATCTGCTATTTCAGGTCCTGCCCTTCAGGTTTACATGTTGAAATTTAAAAAGCACTGTTCTAGTGGATAAAGGGGACCTAAAGAGTGGCTTTGATGAGAATTTCAAATAATTTGTAATACTCCTGAAGTTTAAGAAATGTATTATTGTTATTTAGAACATCTGGGATTAACATATCATTTGCCCCATTTGTCTATATTATTACATTTTCGGGAATAGAATTAGATTGTTTTAAAGTCTAGGCGTTATATTGGTTAAGAAGTTTCCAGCTGAAAGCAATAATAGAAAAGAAAAAAACTATGTGCTTAAGTAGTAAGTAAGCCCCAGCAGTACAGGTTAGGGCAGGCCTCTGTGGACAGATTGCTTGGCTTTTTATTCTCCCAAATGCCTTCATGCAGAAGTCAGTACAAAGACCACAGTGAAACTGACAGCTCTTGTAATGATAAAGTTATTTCCAAAGACTAGAAGTTTTTATCTTCTGAATAACAATTAAAAGAAAAGCAACTTTCCCCATAGAATTCTCCAACAAATTTCTTTGTGAACTTAATTTTTGATTGAAGTTAAATGCCTCTCCTGTTCCAGGAATCACAATTCTAATAATGTTCTAAAAGAGTGAATGCAACAGAGATGGAGGTCTTTAGTCTGTTGCCTTGGAATATTCTCAGCAAGTGTTTCCAGGGTTGTCAGTCAGTAATTGTGGTGGGGCCAGAATTACATATTGAGAAAATCCAGTTACATTACTGCCATAACTCCAGTTACATTAATTGTATTTGCATACATACTCTAATCCCTATTGCCACATTGTCAAGTGACCTGATGTTTCCATTAATAATCTACTCAAAGAGGTTTTTGCCCCTCTTAAGAATTATTTTTGCTTACATAAACATCTGACACTTAGTAATCCTTTAAATGTATTTGTTCAATTGGGATCACAAAAACAAAAATGAAAATGCCATGTACAAAGTATTCTAAGAATTTTTATTAAAAAAACAAATATCACTGTTGTATTATCCAAAGTATGGTCAGAATTCAGAAATTGTTCAGATTAGAATTTTTGAATCAAAATTATTTTTCTGCTATTTTTGCTTTAATAAAAAGGACAAGATTCGTGAGAATTGCCTAAAGAATTAAGCAGGTATGATTATTATAAAAGAATCTAAGAAAGTTATTCATCACTGACATTTGTCTGAGTCAATAGAAATGTTATACAAGAGAGGGGTTTCATTTGCTGGTATACAGAAATAAATATCTAACATGATCAATATATCTACCATGTTCTATATTTTCATCTTAAATATAAATCATGGTTTGCGTTTCCAGATTCTATAACTCTCCTCTGTGCAGTTTCTACTTCCATTTTGGGAAATTTTTCTGCCTAAACAGACTCATAGCAGTTTCCCTTTTTCTGATATTCCAAAGCTCTGATTGACTAAGTTTCTGAATCTAATAGGTTTGTGGAGAACAGCCTTATTTGTGATATCCAGAAGCTGGGAACTACCTAGACGTCCCATAACAGAATGTGGATACAGAAAATGTGGTTCATTTACACAATGGAATACTACTCAGCTATTAAGAACAAGGACATCCTGGGTTTTGCAGGCAAATTGATGGAACTAGAAAATTTCATCCTGAGTGAGATAACTCAGACCCAAAAGGACATGCATGGTATGTCCTCACTAATAAGTGGATATTAGCAGAAAAAAAACAAGTACAGAATACCCAAGATCCAGTCCACAGAACTCTAAAAAGTCAACAAGCTGAAGTGCCCAAATGGGGACACCTCATTCCCACTTGAGAAAGAAAAGAAAGCCATCACAAGTAGGTAGGGAGGGAGGGACCTGGAGGGGAAAATAGATGGGGATGGGGTGGGGAGTCGTGGGGGGGGAGAAGGGAGAGAGGGGAACCTGATCTGACATTGGGGGTGGGAAAATGACTAAAGCACTGAGGGCTATCAGAAAAAAATGGAAACAGGCAACCTTGGGAGATAGAGGATGAGGGAACTCTCCAGAATGCACCAGAGACCTGGGAGGTAAGAGAATCACAGGACTAAAAGGGAGGGACCTTAGATGAAATTCCTGACAGTAGGGAGAAGGAACCTACCTCCAGCAGGAAGACAGGGCCTGAAATGAGGGAGGGGGGCCGCCCCACAGCCATAACTCTGACCCATAATTTTTCCTGTCTGAAAGAATTACAAGTTTGGAAATGGAGAGCAGCCCTAGGAAAAAAAGGTACAGTGACAGGCTCAAAGTGGGATCCAGTGCAAGAGTTTCCAAGGCCTGACACTATTACTAAGGCTATGGAGAGCTCACATAAAGGGACCTAGCATGACAGTAGTTTAGAAGACCCAACAAGCAGCTGAAAGAGTCAGATGCAGATATTTGCACCCAACCAATGGACAGAAACAGCTGAGCCCTGCTGTTGAATTAGGGAAGGCTGAATTAAGCTGAGGGTAACCCTGTAGGAGGACCAGCAGTCTCAACTAATCTCGATCTCCAGGATCTATCAAATACTGGACTACCAAACAGGCAGTCAACAAGGGTAACCCATCCAGAAGGGGAGCTGAAGCCTACCATACATGCTTGTACAAATAGAGTCTCAGTGTAAAGACAGAAGACCTGATAATGAAGTCATTCTCCTCCGGGTCTCCACCATTCAGAAAGCCTGGGACCCTCTAAATCTAGGAGCTGAAATAAATCTTTCCTCCTCTGAGATGTTTTTTTCTTGTTTGGTCATAACAACAAAGGAAGCTGATTAACACAGAAAACTGGTACCAAAGACGTGTAAAGAAAGTCCTACAATTTGGTGACTAGCTTAATAGGCTACTCTGAAGGGATCTCTGAACAGAGTGCTTATGTTCACAGTAAAGCCTGGGCTCGTGAAACTCCTGATGAGCACAAGCATTCTGTTAGGCACTGGACAAGAGACCATTCTTTTGCCACATGGGGAAAACAAACCTGTCTGTATTCTACCCATGCTGTGTGACTTTGTAGGAGGCCATGTTTAACGATGAAAGGCCAAGGGATCTGAGGGAAGAAATGTCAACGTCTAGCAGTTTAAATGTAAAATGAGAATGTCTGACTGATTTTAGCTGTTTAAAGTGAGAGTTAAAACATTATTCAGTGGGAATTTAAACTCATGTAGTTTGCCCAGAAAAGGGGTGAGTTGCCAAGAAAGGAGTGGTTCTTAAGAGTTTAACATACACACACACACACACACACACACACACACACACACACACACACACCTGAAGGCATGCTATCGGCCATGGCATTATAAGCTGTAGTGTTTACCTGGTGTGTTTGAGTCTTGCTTTGATCCATTCTTCCTGAGATTCCCTGATTCTCATTTATTATTTTTTGATAATCTGGGATTTTCTCTTTGAATTTAGTAAGTTTCACCACTCAGATTTTTTCCTTTACTTTCTGGGATGTTGATTTAAGAAACAATCTTTGGAGGAGTTGATGTTATGAAAAGTCTTAATAATGGAATTAACAGATTTTGCAATGAGCATGGACCTAAGAGTTTTAGAAGTCAGGAGTGGTACTAAGAGTTCTGGATATGCTTGCCTTTCAACCAAGACAGGGAGTAAAATGATTATGTGTAATCAAAAAAAATGTGCCTATAAAGTTGGAACAATACAACTGAGTTCTGTAGAAAAGATTAACTAATGAGAGCAGGTGAGCTACATCATGCTTGAGTAAATGCTGAAATTTACATCAAAATGGGAGAAAAGAAAAAGTCACAAATATTTCCTCTATGGCCCATTATTACAATAATGCCAACTGTTCTATTCTTCTATACTGTCTCAGTCATAGTGAACGGAAACCTCTGTAAATACAAGCAAAGGTTAATCTTTCATACTCTTCAGATAATTATTCATAGCAATGAGAAAGGAAAACCTCTACATTCCTAAATGAGTGGAGCATTTAGAAAGAATATTAAGATTGTTATAGCTCCAAATCAACTTCTTTGACTTTAAGATTACCCATAATTATATAGCTTTTATTCCAGTGCATCAAAAGGATCGGGACACTTACACTACTTTGATTGGTTCCACATACTTATTACATTGATCAGAGTGTAAACTACAGCCAACACAGATCCTGGGTCACATAACCTAACTTTAAGAGGAGACTGAGAACTAGCTTTGCCTAAGACAGGTGAAATAGATGATGCAGCTTTATAGCTAACCACAAAGTACCTCTTTTTACAGAAGAGTTGAGTAGAAGAAAGTCTAAGATTTATAAGCTTGTGATAAGATAAAGCTTGAAAAGAGAGTTACAAACAAAAATGTGTGGAAACAACCGAAATGCTGAAAGCCATTGTAATGCAGGTGTTACTATTAGGAATTCTTTGGAAACTAATTTTTCTATTGTCAGTCAATCAAGTCATTCTTTTACATAAATTTATTATATGCTAATTGGAAGGCAGCAGAGTGCCTAAAATGGGTATTTAAAGATGTCATATGAAATTGAATTTGGGATCTGACATCAGAAAGTGAATCACACAAAAACCAAATGGTATATTGTCAAAGGTTTTTAAATACTCTAAAGAGAACAGTGAATTATCTACAATATTTCATGTCACTTGGATTCACAGGAACCCATGAAATTTTCTGTTACAAGTATTCCAGTTCTTTTTGTTCTGGGATCCTTTCATGACTCACTTCTGATATTTGCTATTATCTTTACTTATTATTCATTTTAATTTTTGAAATTACAATATAATTTCATCAGTTACTCCTACCCTTTCCTCCCTTCAAGTCCTTGATTCTTAATCAAATGCCTGTAAAGAATTCACAATGAGTAGCCTTTAGTAGCCGCCGTCAAACAGAAAAGTATTAAAGACATTAACATTGTGTAAGCTCTGATAAGTATAATATATTTTGAACAAACAGCAGTTTGCTTTGTGTTCAGCACTGTGATAAGCATGTTATGATCAAAGAAGAAACGAAATTCTGTTTTCAAAATCTGCATCATATGGTAGCAATGCTACAATGTGAAAATATAGCCAATAATATAAACACTAAAAATGCTAAAGTATGCAGTTCCAGAGAGCTAGTGGCATACAAGGCTGCAGTACTCAAGAAACAAGTCATCAAAAAATAAAATCCAGCTTTCCTTACAACATTATGTACAATTTCATGGTGAGTTACCTAGTAATGGTTTGCCTTTCCTTCTTCCACATGTCTTTATTTAGTATTGTTTACATAATTTAACATGCTAATAGGCCCATGAAAGTACTCACTGAATGATCATTTCCTCTATAGAGAATATGAGTGCCTAGTACATATGTTTATTTTATAGGTAGAAATTTCCCCCACCAACAAAATCATTGTTCATTTTCTCATAACTGAAGCAGTCAGTAAAATGAAGTAGTAACTGATTGTTCACATTTTGTAGTCTAATACAGACTAGTGATATTCTTTCAAACATGAAAGCAATTCCAGTAATAAACAGCAAAACAGCAAATGATTAATTAGGAAGGAAGATGAACTATGATTCACTTAGAAAAATTCCATTTGCCTTCAGATAGGAATTTTATCTTAATAATGATGTCTTTCTTCCCCCCAAAAAATAACTCTACTTAAAATAGTCTGATAAACATTAATGGGAGAGTCTGTGTTGATCTCACATGCTGAATACAGAGCAGGAGACAGTTTCTTTACAGAAAATAATAGTCCTGCTCTGTGTGTTGTTAGCATGATGGAAATGTGTCTGGTATCCTCGTCTATATAGGCATATCAACATATTTCAGTGTTACTTGATGCTTTAACGCTGTGTGATAAGCCCATCGTATTTGTATACATGAGCAATGTTACAGGAATGATGGATATAAATCAATGGAGAATGAATTAAACAAAAGCACAACAGGTGAACTAATCATTTAAATCCCTGGAATAGTTCGGGAAGAATTGTCCATCATTCACTGTTCTTTGCAATTTCAGTGACATATTACAGTAAACATCATATTTCCAAAGAATATCAATTTTCCTTTACAAGTGCATTTTACTGTGAAAAGAGCAATAGTTCATGGCATGTAAATAATAAAAACTCCAGACATCTCCATGCTGCCTTCTGTTTTTGTTCTGTAAACAGATATGTGATTAGTTTGCATGAAAGTAAAAAGAGAATATGAAATTAACATGCATCATAATTCTCCAAAGTGTACTGCTAGGTTCTCAAATTTAGATATAACAACAATAATCAGAGAGAGTAGAAGAGAGAAAATGTGTAATTTCCAACAGATCTTCCACCCTGAGCTCCAGTATCCTTAGACCTGGGCATTTTATGTCATAGAATTTTAAAACGTTATTTATTCATCAGAAGAGCATTAATTTTTCCATTTAGAAGTCATTATTTTGCTTAAAGAGTGGATATTGGCTCCTCCTAAGCAGAGGTTTCAAAATTGAACATAGATAAAAGGTTCTTCTCAGCTTGAAAACAAGGTGTGTGGGGCTCTGCTCCAGTTTTTCCTCTTCTACTATCTTTTCTGATATTTCTAGGAACTAGGTTGCTTTGCTTGACAGTATTAGGTGAAAATTATGATAAAAATTGGGACTGAGAAGGTCAGCTCTCAAAACACTCTCTTCCAGTGAGATGTGAGCTAGATTGCTTTCCGTGCATGGAAAGTTTTTTTTTTTTTCTGTACAGAATTTTCTGAGATGCAACAGGTGAACTTTCACCACTTGCTGGTATTTCAAATGGAGCTTTTTGGGGACATTTTTGCCTATGCTGGAAGGCCAAATAATTTGCTTTTACAGTGTAAAAGGGAACCAATTTTTTTTGTTTGTTTGTTTGGTTTTTTTTTTTGTGACAGATTTTGGCAAAACATTCTTTTGGGTGTTTAAATGTCTAGATGATATCATTAATGATCAAGTGTCCTATAGTTTTTACATCTGTTATATCTGTCTTCAGATAGAAAGTCTATAAAATTTCACTGCAGCAATCAAAATGTAAGGTAATAAAATATCAAAACAGACATTTTTATAGCACAAATATCATACTTTTTATTTCTGTATTCAATAGCTATATCTATAAACATGTGCTTGATTAGATTCATAATCCATGAAACATAGAGAGACACTAATTAATTGAAAGGGCATGATAAATACAATTATAAGTATTCACAACCAACATATTTTAGAAATGGGAGACTTTGCTCCAGATCACGATGGTCTTCCATGGTTAAGATATCATATATTGTGCTCCATTCAGTATCACTTCCATATGAAACATACCCTACCCACAAGCCAATAAAAATCAAGCAGATGTGGCTGAGCATTTGTTGCTATAACCAAGAACCAATGTTTAGTTTTCTTCACCAAGTCTATAGTTCACAATAATCTGTAACTCCAGTTTCAGGATATCTGATGCTGTCTTCTGATCTGCAAGGGTAAGGCAGGCACATGGCTCACAGACCTATACATGTAAAGTGTTTATGTACACAAAGTAGAACAAATATATCTAATTAAAAAAAAAAACAGTGAGGATTTCTTTGGTTTCTGAGCTTTTACTTATATTTTCTGCTCCAAAGAAGAGTTTAGGCGGCGGCAGTAGCGGCGGCAGCAGTGCAGCAGTGGCTGGTCCAGCTGAAGGGCCATCAGCAGTGGAACCAAGGCGACACAGGGTCCAGTTAGGCCCTGTGCCCACGACCACTGACCTTCGCTGACCAGCCAGGCGGCAAGCAGCTGCGGTTGTGCGGCGCCTTTCCCTGCACGGAAGCCACTTCAGAACGGGGCCTCCTGCCAGTGAGGAGAGACTCACCACCATCTTGATTTCAGACTCTAGAGATCAGACAGACTGAGGTACACAAACATAATCCGAGGCCAACACCGCAGGGGTCTGAGCCCGACGGGCGTTGGCCTGCACCCAGGCCCTGGGCTGTTCGGGTGGCCATCGGGGCGCCAACCCAGCCAGGAGGTTTTTTTGCCCTGGCCGGCTCATACACCGCCATTTTGCCTACAGGACCCAGAGTGCTCGGGAGGGCAGAGACGGCTAACAAGCATAGCCTGAGGCTAACAAAACTGGGGTCTAGGCCCCAAAAGGCACAGGACTGACCCCAAGAACTGGGCGGCTTGGTGGGCCATCTGTGTGTCAACAAGCCCAGGAGGTTGTTAGCACAGAAGACTCTCCCGGTGCTTTCGGGGAGCACGGACGTGCACCCCAGCCATCCGGGTCACCTGGCAGACCCAATTAACAGTCATAGCCCAAGGGGAACTTTACTCAGACCTTGGCCTCCCAGGCTTTTGCCTGGACTCAGGGCCTGGGCGACCAGGCTAACCTTGTGTGTGCCAGCCCAGTTGGGGAATCGGCTACCCAGCTGAGTGAGCGGAACACAGGGGAGGTCACAGCAACATACACCATCGGCGCTCCCTGGGGGTGCACACTGGCTCCATCTGGTCCACAGACACAATCTGGGGCAAGGCCCAGAACAGAAATACTTCCCGTCACATAATAATCAAAACACCAAATGTTCTAAACAAAGAAAGAATATTAAAGGCAGTAAGAGAAAAAGGCCAAGTAACATATAAAGGAAGACCTATCAGAATCACAGCAGACTTTTCACCTGAGACTATGAAGGCTAGAGGGTCCTGGGCAGATCTCATGCAGACTCTAAGAGAACACAAATGCCAACCAAAACTACTATATCCAGCAAAACTCTCAATCACCATAGATGGAGAAACTAAGATATTTCACGACAAAACCAAGTTTACCCAATATCTATTCACAAACCCAGCCCTAAAAAGGGTAATAGGAGGACAACACCAATACAAGGAGGGAAACTTCACCCTGGAAAAAGCAAGATAGTAACCTTTCATCAAACCCAAAAGAAGTTAAGCAATCAAATTTAAAAAATAACGTCAAAAATGATAGGAAGTAACAATCACTATTCCTTAATATCTCTTAACATCAATGGACTTAATGCCCCAATAAAAAGACACAGACTAACTGACTGGATACGTAAACAGGACCCTACATTTTGCTGCTTACAGGAAATACACCTCAGGGTCAAAGACAAACACTACCTTAGAGTAAAAGGCTAGAAGGCAATTTTACAAGCAAATGGTCTCAGGAAACAAGCTGGAGTAGCCATTTTAATATCAGATAAAATTGACTTTCAACCCAAAGTCATCAAAAGAGACTCTGAGGGACACTTTTTGCTGGTCAAAGGAAAAATACAACAAGAAGAACTCTCAATCCAGAACATCTATGCTCCAAATGCAAGGGCACCATCTTTCATAAAAGAAACTTTATTAAAACTCAAAGCACACATTGCACCTAATACAATAATTGTGGGTGACTTCAACACTGCACTTTCCTCAATGGACCGATCAGGAAAACAGAAACTAAACAAGGACACAATGAAACTAATTGAAGCTTTGGACCAATTAGATTTAACAGATATATATATAGAACATTCTATCCTAAAACAAAAGAATATACCTTTTTTTCAGCACCTGATGGTACCTTCTCCAAAATCGACCATATAATTGGTCACAAGACAGACCTCAACAAATATAAGAAGATCGAACTAATCCCATGCCTCCTATCTGATCACTATGGAGTAAAAGTAGTCTTCAATAGCAACAGAAACAACAGAAAACCCACATAGACTTGGAAATTGAACAATACTCTACTCAATGATACCTTGGTCAAGGAAGAAATAAAGAAAGAAATTAAAGACTTTTTAGAACACAATGAAAATGAAAACACAACATACCCAAATCTATGGGACACAATGAAAGCAGTGCTAAGAGGAAAACTCATAGCCCTGAGTGCCTCCAAAAAGAAAATGGAGAGAGCATACATTACCAGCTTAATGACACACCTGAAAGCCCTGCAACAAAAAGAAGCTATTTCACCCAGGAGGAGTAGAAGGCAGGAAATCATCAAACTTAGGGCCCATATCAATCAAGTAGAAACAACGAGAACCATACAAAAAAAATCAACAAAACCAGGAGCTGGTTCTTTGAGAAAATCAACAAGATAGATAAACCCTTAGCCAGACAGACCAAAGGGCACAGAGAAAGTATCCAAATTAACAAACTTAGACATGAAAAGGGAGATATAACAACGGAAACTGAGGAAATCTAAAAAATCATCAGATCCTACTACAAGAGCCTGTACTCAACACAACTGGAGAATCTGGAGGAAATGGACAATTTCCTTGACAGATACAAAATACCAAAATTAAATCAGGACCAACTAGACCATCTAAACAGTCCCATAAAGCCTAAAGAAATAGAAGGAGTCATAGAAATTCTTCCAACCAAAAAAAGCACAGGACCAGATGGTTTCAGTGCAGAATTCTACCAGACCTTCAAAGAAGAGTTAACACCAATACTCTTCAAACTATTCCACAAAATAGAAACAGAAGGAACACTACCCAATTCCTTCTACGAAGTCACAATTACGCTGATACCAAAGCCACACAAAGATCCAACAAAGAAAGAGAACTTCAGACCAATTTCCCTTATGAACATCGATGCAAAAATACTCAATAAAATTCTTGCCAACCGAATCCAAGAACACATCTAAACGATCATCCACCATGATCAAGTAGGCTTTATCCCGGGAATGCAGGGTTGGTTCAATATACGGAAATCCATCAATACAATCCACTACATAAACAAACTCAAAGAACAAAACCACATGGTCATTGCTTTGGATGCTGAAAAAGCATTTGACAAAATTCAGCATCCTTTCATGCTTAAAGTCTTGGAGAGAACAGGAATTCAAGGCCCATACCTAAACATAGTAAAAGCAATATACAGCAAACCGGTAGCCAGCATCAAACTAAATGGAGAGAAACTTGAAGCAATCCCACTGAAATCAGGGACCAGACAAGGCTGCCCCCTTTCTCCTTATCTTTTCAATATTTTACTTGAGGTACTAGCTCGGGCAATTCGACAACATAAGGAGGTCAAAGGGATACAAATTGGAAAGGAAGAAGTCAAACTATCATTATTTGCAGACGACATGATCGTCTACCTAAGTGACCCAAAAAATTCCACTAGAGAGCTCCTACAGCTGATAAACAACTTCAGCAAAGTGGCAGGTTATAAAATCAACTCAAGCAAACCAGTGGCCTTCCTATACTCAAAGGATAAGCAGGCTGAGAAAGAAATTAGGGAAATGACCCCCTTCACAAGAGCCACAAACAGTATAAAGTATCTTGGGGTGACTCTTACCAAACATGTGAAAGCTCTGTATGACAAGAACTTCAAGACTCTGAAGAAGGAAATGGAAGAAGACCTCAAAAAATGGGAAAACCTCCCATGCTCATGGATCGGTAGAATCAATATAGTTAAAATGGCCATTTTGCCAAAAGCAATATACAGATTCAATGCAATACCCATCAAAATCCCAACTCAATTCTTCACAGAGTTAGAAAGAGCAATTATCAAATTCATCTGGAACAACAAAAAACCCAGGATAGCTAAAACTATTCTCAGCAACAAAAGAAAATCTGGGGGAATCAGTATCCCTGACCTCAAGCAATGCTACAGAGCAATAGTGTTAGAAACTGCATGGTATTGGTACAGTGACAGGCAGGAGGATCAATGGAACAGGATTGAAGATCCAGAAATGAACCCACACACCTATGGCCACTTGATCCTCGACAAAGAGGCTGAAAACATCCAATGGAAAAAAGATAGCCTTTTCAACAAATGGTGGTGGTTCAACTGGAGGTCAGCATGCAGAAGAATGCGAATTGATCCATCCCTGTCTCCTTGGACTAAGCTCAAATCCAAATGGATCAAGGACCTCCACATAAAGCCAGACACTCTGACGCTAATAGAAAAGAAACTGGGGAAGACCCTTGAGGACATCGGTACAGGGAGAAAGTTTCTGAACAGAACACCAATAGCATATGCTCTAAGAGCAAGAATTGACAAATGGGACCTCATAAGGTTACAGAGTTTCTGTAAGGCAACGGACACCATCAAGAGGACAGATCAGCAACCAACAAATTGGGAAAAGATCTTCACCAATCCTACATCAGATAGAGGGCTAATATCCAAAATATATAAAGAACTCAAGAAGTTAGACTCCAGAAAACCGAACAACCCTATTAAAAAATGGGGTACAGAGTTAAACAAAGAATTCTCACCTGAAGAACTTCGGATGGCGGAGAAGCATCTTAAAAAATGCTCAACTTCATTAGTCATTAGGGAAATGCAAATCAAAACAACCCTGAGATTTCATCTTACACCAGTCAGAATGGCTAAGATTAAAAATTCAGGAGACAGCAGGTGTTGGAGAGGGTGTGGAGAAAGAGGAACACTCCTCCACTGCTGGTGGGGTTGCAAATTGGTACAACCACTCTGGAAATCAGTCTGGCGGTTCCTCTGAAAACTGGGCACCTCACTTCCAGAAGATCCTGCTATACCACTCCTGGGCATATATCCAGAGGATTCCCTACCATGTAATAAGGATACATGCTCTACTATGTTCATAGCAGCCCTATTTATAATTGCCAGATGCTGGAAAGAACCCAGGTATCCCTCAACAGAAGAGTGGATGCAAAAAATGTGGTATATCTACACAATGGAGTACTATTCAGCCATTAGAAACAATGAATTCATGAAATTCTTAGGCAAATGGATGGAGCTAGAGAACATCATACTAAGTGAGGTAACCCAGATTCAAAAGGTGCATCATGGTATGCACTCACTAATAAGTGGATATTAGCCTAGAAAACTGGAATACCCAAAACATAATCCACACATCAAATGAGATACAAGAAGAAAGGTAGAGTGGGCCCTGGTTCTGGAAAGACTCAGTGAAACAGTATTCGGCAAAACCAGAACGGGGAATTGGGAAGGGGTGGGAGGGAGGACAGGGGAAGAGAAGGGGGCTTACGGGACTTTCGGGGAGTGGGGGGGCTAGAAAAGGGGAAATCATTTGAAATGTAAATAAATTATATCGATTAAAAAAATTTAAAAAAAAGAGTTTAGACATTTTTCAGGAGCTAGTTAGATGTGATCTTTGAATTCTCTCATGATGTTCAAGGATTTGACCTCCTTGGTTAGATTGTAATCCTCTTGGGAAATGAGATAGCCTCAAGTCTTTTGTTAAACTCTCAAAAGTGCATGGCATATAGTTTAGATGAGAATATGCATACTTTATTATATAACAATTTAAAATGTTTCTTAATAAAATTTATTCCAATGTCATAGACAAATGACACAGTATTAAGTTTTCTTATACTCTTTAATTATTACTTTCTGCCAGTCAGTGTTTTGTGTGCTATCTGCAGTAAATAAATGTATCCTATCGTACTATAGGGTCTCAAATATAAAACAAATCTTACGTGTGGAGAAGTAGATCTTAACTAGTTTTGAACAATTTTCTCCTCGTATCAGCTATCAGTCTCCTAACAAAAATCCACACATAATAATACACATGCAAATCCACACATGATATACACATGCAGAGAAAGATGTAATATTCACTATGAAGCAAACAGGCACAATTTCTTCTGGAAATCTGGAACGGACTTTGCCTTTCAGTCATTGTTGTTGACTTAGCTGCATCATTTAAGATGCTTTTCTGTTGCAGCTTCCTAATATGCAACTCAAACAACAATGTATTATGTTACTTATAGTACTAAAAATTCAGAAAGTAGAACTAATTTCAAATAGTTTTCTTAGTACCCTGACTATTTAAACATAAATAAATAAATAATAAATAAATAAATAAATAAATAAATAAATAAATAAATAAATTTCTTCTTTCCCACTTACAGCATAGAATTTATTTACAACCACAATTATGGAATTACTACAAAATCACTGTGCAATTTCAGTCATGTCAATGTTGTTCCCATCCATGTCTTTGCTTATATGACATTATTAAATTAATACCTCTGTATAAAGAAATGTGTTTGTGCCTCTCAAGGAAGAAGGCCCTTGATGAACTTATCCAAACTAAAAATAAATGTAAACTGTAGATCAGCTCTGCACTAGGAAAACTAGGGAGAAATTCAGAGTGGCTTCATATGGCAAAATAAAATAAAGTAAAAAAGAAAGAAAGAAAGAAAAGCTGGTTATTTCCACACACACACACATCTTGCATTTAGTTGAATGTAGACAATTATCATTAACCCCAATTCATAATGATAATTTGCATGCTGAACAATAACTCAGAGGCATGATTGCTGCAGACTTCATGCTCAGGATAGGAAAGCACAAGGCACTTTACAGTAATGGTGATGAGATAATATACCCAACAGTGACTTCATCAGTGATAAAGGCATTTCTAGAATGTAACTGCATAAGTATGCATGGTGTGAATACTGAGGACAAATATTGTATTTACTTGATAACACTAAACAGTAGTGAGTGAATTGCATGTGAGCACATTTACACTTGAAAACTTATGCAGTAAATGAAACAAAGTGGCTTAAGTTTATAGAACTAAAAGCAGGAACCGGATACAATGAATACAAATGTCATGAATCTGAGTCTGTTTCTAACCTATCATATTGTGCATTAGAATAAGTGCGAATCAGAATCTAAAATATGAACTCTATAACATTCAAAGTTATAAGACTAGAAAGTGAACATAAAAATACTTAGTATGAAATATTTTTAATAACTCTTTGTGAATTAGATACTAAACCATTTAGTTTTCTACTTAGAAGCAAGGCAGGGAAGATACATGAATATAAGCCTTCAGTTCAACAAAGGCAGAGGACTGGCCCTGGTGCTGAAAAAGAAAGGCATTAAAGACAAATCATGTCTCTCTCCTTGAGCAGGATATGTTATACTTGGATACAGGAAGAGATAGATTTACTTCACAAAAAGAAAACCATATCTTGGACAGACTTACTTAATGTCTCAAGTAGAAACTTTTTTGCTCCCTAAAGGCAGTACAGATTATCAGTTCCTACAAAAATTGGTTTTCTGTCTTCTCAAACTACATTGTACCTAACCCTTTTCTTGGATTTTCTATTGTTATCTTGAATCTAACTCAACACCTGGAGTGCATTTGTTGCTCTGAACTTTAAAGTGTTCTTCCCTCATTCCCAGCCGGCATCTTTCTACGTTCATTCTGATATTTGTTTATCATCCTGGCCTTTGTTTGTTTGTTTGTTAAGTTGGTTGGTTAGCTGGTTTTGTTGGTTGGTTAGCTTGATGAGTGTGTGTGTGTGTGTGTGTGTGTGTGTGTGTGCGCGCGTGTGTGTGTGTGTGTGTGTGTGTGTGTGTGTGTGTGTGTGTGTTTCTTTTTAATTTTCTGCAGTCAGTTTGTATTGAGGTCCTGAATGCAAGAACACTGTCACAATATCTGACTGCAATTACATACACCCATCCAGAACATATTGCTTAATCCAGTATTTGAGGTTCAGAGTTCATTGTAACAGTAGCCTTTGAGACAACTCAGTATCCTTCCTTGAAATCACACACAGCTTTGGCACATCAAATTCTTCTAGTTCTCATTTTTTCCCTTGTTCTGTGCTGGCTGCCTAGATTGACTCACATAGCTTCTCAACTTCAGACACCATGGGTATCATGGCTTCATCATTTATGTCCAGAGCCTCATAGTCAACGATATTGTTGCAGGATATTTCCTGTCCAACCACATTAGGGCAGTGGAAGACCTGTGATTGGACAGGAAAAGGGAGGCAGAGCTAGGAGTTGGGGGTACGGAGAGGTCTCAGGAAGAGAAGAAAGAATAATCTAGATGGCTTCTGAACTAGACCTGCATAACAGTTGCTAGCCACAAATAGCTATGCTTTTATAGGGTTAGAAATATTGGAATACTGTTTTTAGCATTATCTATTGGCTCTGAAATTATTGTATTGACATCTTATATATTGGAATATTATTTATACATAAATTTAATAGATTAATTAAGCATTAAGAGTCTTGATTCTACTGGGTAATTAGGTGGTGAGGAGGCAGATTATGGGGTGTGTGGGGCATTACATGGTAGTTATGTGAACTCAGGATCTTGTGCCGGATAGATGGCCCAGTGGGAGTCCTGTGTTCCATTTGGCAGGAACAGGGGAGCATGGTCCAGCATCTAGGAGGGTTGGTGGGTCATTTTTTAATATTTCCCACAACAACATATAAATATCTCATAAATATCACATCTTGATCCTACCTTTGATATCCAAATCATAATCTCCCAAGCAGCAGAACTTACTCTTTCACAGCTGGTAGTTATGGGCATAAAATGAAAATTTTATGTGTTTCTTTCTTTATTCATTTCTGTTTTTCCTTTTATTTCTTTTTACAGTACCTGATAGCTAGAATTCCCTATGTGGACCAAGATCACTCAAAACTTCTGGAGATCAACCTACTTCTGATTTCATAGTGCTAAAAATAAATCAGGAAATCCTGTTAGTTTTATACTTTAGAAATAAGAGGAAGTAAACATACCCAAGAGAATACAGAATAAAAACAAATTTAGCTATTATTGTATTCAAAATATAGCAAAAAATTTATTAGAATTTTTATTGAATAAGAATATGCTTGGGTGCTCTAAATTCTTCTTGTCTTGATTCAATTGTGATTGCTCAGTGAGATTTTCCTGGCCCTTTAAAAAGTATTAACATTTGCCATCTTTAGGCAGCTCTTTAAAACAAAGAAATTATTCAGTTTAACAAATTAAAATGGTAAATGTTTATTTATTAATTATGGTCATTTCCAACTATAAGGGAAACATTATGAAGACACAATTTCCCCTTATTTCCCTCTTATCTTTTTTAATGCCAGAATAATTTTATGTATGGAATAATCTTCAAAAAATTTAATAAATGTACAATTATTTTCTCTATGAAACTCAATGAGCATTTAGTCAGATTCTTTTAATATTTTATTTTAGAACTAAGTTATAAAAGTTCCATTAAGTTTTCTGTATTGTTGTTTGTTGGTTTTGTTGTTGGTTTTGGTGGGGTGGTGGTAGTGAAGGTCGTAGGGTTTTGTTTTGTTTTCTTTTATTGTTGTGGTTGATGTTTTTTCCTATAGATAAGGGAATAAGGTGAGAAATAGAACATGTTATTATGAACAAATGAACATGTGATTATGTGATTGATGGTTAGGGAAGAAGAAACTGACAAAAGAAGAAAATAAGCACTGAATATATTAATGAATACGATATTATAGGAATTGTTGACCACAAAGTGATATAATTTGTCCCAACTGAGACCTCGTTTTGAAATGTTATTGTCCTTTAATATAAATGTTCAATGGTATGATTTCTGCCCTAGAGACAATGCCTGTACTGTGGTTGGCTAAGGCAGGATACTTGGAAGTTCTGAAATGAGCAGTATCAGCAGCAATTAAAATTCTATAGGCTTTGAAATATTCATTTTGAGCAAAAATGTGCTGCTGTCTTGAAAACTTCTCCAGAAGAATAATTTACAGAAATATGTTCATTTGCCTAAATTAAAATTTCATTATATATAAAGTATCTTAAATTAACATTGTGTTAATGTAGCATTTTGCATTTAAATAAAGCTGGACAAGTAATTATTCTTAGTACATAATTAAGCACATTTAATATAATTTTTGCCTTGTCTTTAATGTATTTTCAGAAGGATGTATTTTTTCAATTATTGTGTACAACTATGTGCCCAATAATGATAACTCAGAAGAAATGAACAAATTCCCGGATCCTCTAAAATTTTTTAATGTCTTGACTTACCAAAATAAATCATGAGAAAATAGAAATCCTTAGCAGACCTATAATGCATAATGATAGAACAATAATAGTGGCCCATAACTATTTATATATTGGGGAGCATTGTTCAGTTTCCTAGAATCTATTTTAAGATTGGAGTTTAGCTCCAAATTTTTTTAAATTACCATCTCTGCTATAATGTCTGTGTTAGTCTAGTCTGTCTTCCTCAAAGGACTGCAGAGATGGAGACAAACATGCTCAATGATATCTGCCAAGGTCAAAGAGAAGCAGAAATTAAAGAGTTGCACCGTTGTGCAAGTATGATCTACATGAATGGATAGACAGATGGAGGGAGAGGAGGATGCAAAAATAATAAAGCCCAGATAATCAAGGGGAGGCTGACAGGATAAACCAACCAGTAGAAACCTGCCTGCACTAGCAGAAACAGTTTATATCTTGAGGAGCATCCATGCTGTATTCTATGTAAGTTGACCAGGTTACTACAGCAACCTCAGACATGGGTTAATCAAAGGACAATTGCAATCTATAATTCTTGAGGTTTCAAAGTCTAATGATTTCATTAAACCTGCCTTGTAGATAGATACCTGCCTTCTCATTGGATAGTCATGTGATTAGAGTCCTATGGTCCTCTTTTTATTTAAAATAATAATATATTTATTTTATTTGATTAATAAATGTACACACACATACATACACACACAAAAATACTCACATAGTGGTCCAAAATAACACTATAATGCTTCTCTAGAGAGTAAATGATTAAATTTTGTTAAAAGTAGATGTAACACTTCATATACTTGTTATTATGTAAGAGCTTTAAAATATAACTTTACAGTTTTAAAGTATGTTATATACTGTGATGGATTGTAAATGCTTAGCCCAAAGGCTGGCACTATTAGGAAGTGTGGCCTTGTTGAAGTAGATGTGTCATTGTGGGCATAGACTTTAAGACCCTTGTCCTAGCTGCCTGGGAGCCAGTCTCCTCCCAGCTTCCTTTGGATAAACATGTACTTTCATCTCCTCCAGTACAGCCTGTCTGGATGCTGCCTTGATGATAAGGAACTGAAATTCTGAACCTGTAAGCTAGCCCCAATGAAATGCAATCTTTATAAGAGTTGTCTCCTTAAATCAATGGAAACACTAACTAAGGCGTATACTATTTTTAAGTGGTCCTCCTGTTATGGCACAGATGGCAATTTATTTCTGCTACCGAAACGATCACTGTGCCATGTATGTAACACTTTTCATTCTCTCTCAGCCTTGCTCACTTCATAGTTGTAATCACAGCTTCTAACAATTTGATATTTTAGTTTCCCCTTGAATTCCATAGCACCTAGTCTTTTTCTGTTTCTGACTCATTTAGCATATTGTTTAGGTAATTACATACTGTTGAAATGTCAGAATTACCTTCAGCCTAAAGGATGAATGTCTACCACTGAAAGCTAAGCCCACTAAGTCAGTAGTATAGCTGGTAAAAAGACTGAGGGAAACACTCAGAGGCCTTAGGTGAGCTACAGACAGTATTTCTACATTTAGCAATCTTACATTTAAGATATTATTAACTCATTTCACAATGTGTCTTTTATATGGGGTGAGTTAAGAGTTTGATTTCATTCTCCATATGTTGAAAACTAGTCAATTTAAGCATTATTTCCATAAAACCTGTCATTAAAGTTGTGATAGGAATTGTACTCAACGTTTAGACCAATTTGGAAATACTGCATAATTGAACAATATTAATCCTTCTATTTCATATCCATAGCATATCATTCTTGTAGGGTTTTTCCAGTGCAATGGTGTCTTGGCAACCAAGTGCCAAGAAATACCACCAAGTCACAAAATACAATAATTCTCACACAAGTGATTTTTAGGGAGAAATATAGAATGTTAGCCACCTCTGAACCAGAAGAAAAACAAAAGAGGTCTGGATAAAGGGTAAGGCTGTTATAGCTTCCTTGGAGCATGGTTGATGAGCTAGTGGGAAAGTGCAGAGTGGCTGGCTGGTTTTAGCCGTTAACACAAGCTGGGGGCAGGCAGTGATTTTCAAGTCTCAAGAGCTCTAGGTCAAGCCAAGATCAGTGTGCTTTTCCTGGCCCTTGTTTCCATATTTATGTTTTTTTGTATCTCTTTAAATTAATCCCTCTCCCTCTCTCCCCCTCTCCCTCTCTCCCTATCCCTCTCCCCTTCTCCCGCTCTCCCTCTCCCTCTCCCTCTCTCCCTGTCTCTCCCTCTATCCCTCTCTCTTTCACCACTCACTCACTCACTCACTCACTCACTCACTCACTCACTCAGTGTGTGTGTGTGTGTGCTTGTACATGTCTTCCTTTCCTTGCTCTCCTTGTTTATTGTAAGTGTATATGTTGGTGTCTATGTAGCATGTGTATGGTCGTATGTGTATTTATGTTCAGGGGCACATATAAGTGTGTTTGCAGCACATACAAATGTTCAAATGTATATAATAAGGCCAGAGGTCAATGTCATGTGTCTCTCCATCAATCTCCACCTTGCTTTTTGAAGCACAGTCTCTCCTTGAACTTGGAGCTCTGATTCAGCTAAACTGACTGATGAACAAGTTCATAGGATCCACTTGTCTCTACTTCCTAATATTTGGAAAATAGGCCTCCATTTTTCTAATTTATTAAATGTTACTATATTTTGTCATTATTTTTCTGCATGTATCAAAGTGATTATATACAGTATCTGTCCTTTATTCAATTAATATAATACATTATATTCATTAATTTGCATATGATTTCTTTCTGGCCAGAGCATAATTTGTGTATGATTTCTTTCTGCCTATGTGAATAATTTTTTTCATTTATTGATATAATTTACTTCTTTGTGGAAGATTTGTGTTTTCATTTGTATTTATAAGCACAATGTTTTGCATTATTCTTTTCTTTTACAGTTATTATTTTTTATTGTTTTTTTTACACTAGAGATTTTATCAACCACCCTCGCCCACCCCTCTGACTGTTCCATATCCCATACCTCCTCCACACCTCCTTTCCCCCTGTCTCCCTGAGGATGTTCCCACTTACTAACCCCCACCCCACCTGTCCTCTAAACACCCTTGGGCCTCCAGTCTTTTAAAGGTTATGTGCACCATCTCTGAATGAACACAGACCCAGCAATCCTCTACTGTATGTGCGTTGGGGGCCTCATATCAGCTGGTGTATGCTGCCTGTTTGGTGGTCTAGTGTTTGAGAGATCTCAGGGGTCCAGATTAATTGAGACTGCTGGTCCTGCTACAGGGTTGCCCTCCTCCTCAGCTTCTTTCAGCCTTTCCCTGATTTAACCACAGAGGTCAGCAGCTTCTGTCCATTAATTGGAGGCAAATATCTGCATCTGGCTCAGCTGCTTGATAGGTCTTCCAGAATGCAGTTATGTTAGGTCCCTTATTGTGAGTGCTCCCTCCATAGCATCAATAGTAGTGTCAGGCCTTGGAACCTCCCCTTGAGATGGATCCCACTTTAGACCTGTTGCTGGACCACGTTTTCCTCAGGATCCTCTTCATTTCCATCCCTGCACTTCTTTCAGACAGTAACAATTATGGGTAAGTGTTTTGACTGTGGAATGGCAACCCCCTCCCTCGTTTAATGCCCTGTTGGAAGTGGGCTCTATAAATTCCCTCTCCCTACTGTCAGGAATTTCATCTCAGGTCCCTCCCTTTGGGTCCTGAGAGTCTCTCACCTCCCAGGTCTTTGGTGTATTCTGGGGGGTCCCTGCAGCCTTCTCCCTCCCAAGGTTGCCTGTTTCCATTCTTTCTGCTGGCCCTCGGGGCTTCAGTCCTTTTCCCTCACCCAATACCAGATCAGGTTCCCCTCTCCCTCCCAACCCCTGTTTTTTCCCTCCCAGATCCCTCCCTCCTCCCCCACTTGTGATTGCTCTCTTCTCCCTCCCAAGTGGGACTGAGGCATCTTCACTTGTGCACTTCAGCTTGTTGACCTCTTTGAGTTCTGTGGACTGTATCTTGGTTATTCTGGTTTTGTTTGGTTTTGGATTCTTTTTTGGGCTAATATCCACATATTAGTGGGTACAGCGCATACACGTCCTTTTGGGTCTGAGTTATCTCACTTAGGATAATATTTTCTAGTTCCACTCATTTGCCTGAAAAACTCATTCTTAATAGCTGAGTAGTATTCCATTATTTAAATGAACCATTCTTTTCTTAAGATATATTGGCTCTAATGCTCATTCTTACACGAACACATATCTGAGTGGATCAATATCCTATTCTTACTATTTCATTTAATGTTAGCATCTCTACATAAATATTACTTTCCGAATATAATACAATTACTTATCAGAGTGTGGAACCCAGTTCAATACCTTGATTTTATTTATAGCAAATATGGATTGTTCATGAATTTGCCAGCCGTTCCAAATATATGACACCTTCAGACGTTAATACAACTGTACTCCAGAGATAATTTCTCATTATGAAAGAACAAGGTGGCTACAACTTATTTGCATATAGGCTCAAGTATTTGTAAACCGACATTCCTCATAAAATAGAAAATATTTTACATAATAGTTTTAAATAAAATATTTACCTCTTCACATTTCATGTTAATATTTTCTGCTTAAATGACAAGCAACACTCTTTGTAAATTAAATTTTAAGAGACTCAGTAAATCAATTAAGTTTTATCAAACTTAGAAAGTTCTATCATAGTGACTTTTGGGAAGCTAAGATGTCTGAAAGCACAAATATAGAATTAAAAATAAATTTTACACATTTTCAAGTATTAGCAGTAAAATTTTATTTCCTGTCTTTATGTTTTATAGAAACTTACAATGGGTTTCTTTTACAGAATTGATTTACAAAATGTGATATGACTTCTACAAGTTTGACAAGACTTCAATTGAACATATACTAGTGGTGACCAAAACTCAAAATATTCACTATCGATGAAGTAGACTTCTATACAGCACTTTGAGGTTGTGTTTAGAATTTCTTTTATGAATCATATATTTCTTTTTTTGAATTTTTGATTGTTTTTTTGTGTGTGATTTTTATTACATAATCAATATAAGAAATAAAATACTCTTATATGAAGAGTTCAGTATATCAGTCTTAGAAAACCACTTCTTTTATTTATTTATTTTTTTTGCGGTTTCCATCCACATTTTATTTGTTTGTATTTTTTTATTCAATATATTTTTTATTTACATTTCAAATGATTTCCCCTTTTCTAGCCCCCCACTCCCCGAAAGTCCCGCAAGCCCCCTTCTATTCGATATATTTTTATATACATTTCAAATGATTTCCCCTTTTCTGCCCCCCCAACTCCCCGAAAATCACATAAGCCCCCTTCCATCACCGTGTTCTCCCACCCAACCCTTCCCACTTCCCTGTTCTGGTTTTGCCTTATACTGCTACACTGAGTCTTTCCAGAACCAGAGGCCACTCCACCGTTCTTCTTGTGCCTCATTTGATGTGTGAATTATGTTTTGGGTATTCCAGTTTTCCAGGCTAATATCCATTTATTAGTGAGTGCATACCATGTTTGATCTTTTGAAACCTCACTTAGTATGATGTTCTCCTGCTCCATCCATTTGCCTAAGTATTTCATGAATTCATTGTTTCTAATGGCTGAATAGTACTCCATTGTGTATATATACCACATTTTATGCATCCATTCTTCTGTTGAGGGATACCTAGGTTCTTTCCAGCTTCCACCTATTATAAATAGGGCTGCTATGAACATAGTGGAGCATATATCCTTATTACATGCTGGGGAATCCTCTGGGTATATGCCCAGGAGTGATATAGCAGGATCTTTCGGAAGTGAGGTGCGCAGTTTTCTGAGGAACCGCCAGACTGATTTCCAGAGTGGTTGTACCAATATGCAACCCCACCAGCCTTGGAGGAGTGTTCCTCTTTCTCCACATCCTTGCCAATACCTGCTGTCTCCTGAGTTTTTAATCTAAGCCATTCTGACTGGTGTAAGGTAAAATCTCAGGGTTGTTTTGATTTGCATTTCCCTGATGACTAAAGAAGTTCAGCATTTTTTTTTTATATTTTTATTTTCTATAATCTTTGTTTACATTCCAAATGATTTCCCCTTTCCAGGATCCCCCCCCTTCCCCATATGTCCCATAAACCTTATTCTCTCCATCCATTCTCCAATCACCTCCCTCCTTTTTTTTCTCCATCCTTATATTCCCCTCCAATGCAAGATCAATCCTTTCCAGGATCAGGACCTTCTCCATACTTCTTCATGGTAGTCATTTATTATGCGATTTGTGCCTTGGGTATTCAGGGCTTCTAGGCTAATTAATATCCACTTATCAGAGATTGCATTCCATGTGTATTCTTTTGTGACTGGGTTACCTCACATAAGATGATATTTTCCAAATCAAACCATTTGCCTAAAAATTTTGTGAATTCATTGTTTCTAATTGCTGAGTACTATTCCATTGTGTAAATATACCACATTTTCTGTATCCATTCCTCTTTGATCGGCATCTGGGTTCTTTACAGCTTCTGGCTATTATAAATAAGGATGTTATGAATACAATGGAGCATGTGTCTTTATTGCATGCCGGGGAATCCTTTGGGTATATGCCCAGGAGAGGTATAGCAGGATCCTCCCGAAGTGTCATGTCCAGTTTTCTGAGGAACTGCCAGACTGATTTCCAAAGTGGTTGTACCATCTTACAGCCCTACCAGCAGTGGAGGAGTGTTCCTCTTTCTCCACATCCTCGCCAACACCTGCTGTCTCCTGAGTTTTTGACCTTAGCCATTCTGACTGGAGTAAGGTGAAATCTCAGGGTTGTTTTTATTTGCATTTCCCTAATGACTAATGATGTTGAGCACTTCTTAAGGTGCCTCTTGGCCATCCAAATTTCTTCAGGTGAAAGTTCTTTGTTTAGATCTGTGCCCCAGTTTTTAATAGGGTTATTTGGTTCCCTGGGCTCTAACTTCTTGAGTTCCTTGGATATTAGCCCTCTATCAGATGTAGAGTTGGTGAATATCCTTTCCCAATTTGATGGTTGCCATTTTGTCCTTGAAACCGTGTCCTTAACCTTACAGAAACTTTGTAATTTTATGAGGTCCCATTTGTCAATTCTTGATCTTAGAGCATAAGCTATTGGTGATCTGTTCAGGAACTTTTCCCCTGTGCCCATGTTCTCAAGGGTCTTCCCCAGTTTCTTTTCTATTAGTTTCAGTGTGTCTGGTTTTACATGGAGGTCCTTGATCCACTTGGAGTGAAGTTTAGTACATGGAGATAAGAATGGATCAATTTGCATTCTTCTGCATGCTGACCTCCAATTGAACCAGCATCATTTGTTGAAAAGGCTATCTTTTCTCCACTGGATGTTTTTGGCTCCTTTGTCAAAGATCAAGTGACTGTAGGTGTGTGGGTTCATTTCTGGATCTTCAATTCTTTTCCATTGGTCCACTTGTCTGTCACTGTGGCAATACCATGCAGTTTTTAACACTATTGCTCTGTAGTATTGCTTGAAGTCAGGGATACTGATTCCCCCAGAATTTCTTTTATTGTTGAGAATAATTTTAGCTATCCTGTGTTTCTTGTTATTCCAGATGAATTTGAGAATTGCTTTTTCTAACTCTGTGAAGAACTGAGTTGGGATTTTAATGGGATTGCATTGAATCTGTAGATTGCTTTTGGCAAGATGGCCATTTTAACTATATTAATCCTGCCAATCCACGAGCATGGCAGATTTTCCATTTTCTGAGGTCTTCTTTGATTTCCTTCTTCAGAGACCTGAAGTTCTTGTCGTATAGATCTTTCACTTGTTTGGTTAGAGTCACACCAAGGTACTTTATATTGTTTGTGGCTATTGTGAAGGGTGTCATTTCCCTAACTTCTTTCTCAGCCTGCTTATCCTTTGAGTATAGGAAGGCAACTGATTTGCTTTAGTTGATTTTATAACCAGCCACTTTGCTGAAGTTGTTTATCAGCTGTAGGAGTTCTCTGGTGGAGGTTTTCGGGTCACTTAACTAGACTATCATGTCATCTGCAAATAGTGATAATTTGACTTCTTCCTTTCCAATTTGTATCCCCTTGATTTCCTTATGTTGTCTAATTGCTCTAGCTAGAACTTCAAGTACTATATTGAAAAAATATGGAGAGAGAGGACAGCCTTGTCTAGTACCTGATTTTAGTGGGATTGCTTCAAGTTTCTCTCCATTTAGTTTGATGTTGACTACCGGTTTGCTGTATATTGCTTTAACGATGTTTAGGTATGGGCCTTGAATTCCTGTTCTTAGGTAGTGGATAGCATTGATGGATTTCCTTATATTGAACCATCCCTGCATCCCTGGGATGAAGCCTACTTGATCATGGTGGATGATTGTTTTGATGTGTTCTTGGATTCGGTTGGCAAGAATTTTATTAAGTATTTTTGCATCAATATTCATAAGAGAAATTTGCCTGAAGTTCTCTTTCTTTGTTGGATCTTTGTGTGGTTTTGGTATCAGCGTAATTGTGGCTTCATAGAACGAGTTGGGTAGAGTTCCTTCTGTTTCTATTTTGTGGAATAGTTTGAAGAGTATTGGTGTTAGGTCTTCTATGAAGGTCTGATAGAATTCTGTACTGAAGCCATCTTGTCCCATGCTTTTTTTGGTTGGGAGACTTTCTATGACCCTTTTTATTTCTTCTGGTGTTGTGGGACTGTTTAGTTGCTCTATTTGATCCTGTTTTAGTTATGGTGTCAGATATCTGTCTAGGAAACTGTCCAAAAACTTCAGCATCCTTTCATGCTAGAAGATGAGCATTTTTTAAAATGTTTCTCTGCCATTGGAAGTTCTTCAGGTGAGAATTTGTTGTTTAACTCTGTACCCCATTTTAATAGGGTTATTTGGTTTTCTGGGGGTTAACTTCTTGAGTTCTTTGTAGATATTGGATATTAGCCCTCTATCTGATGTAGGGTTGGGGAAGATTTTTTCCCAATTTGTTGGTTGCCGATTTGTCCTTTTGATGGTATCCTTTGCTTTACAAAATCTTTGTAATTTTATGAGGTCCCATTTGTCAATTCTTGCTCTTAGAGCATACACTATTGGTGTTCTGTTCAGAAACTTTCTCCCTGTACCGATGTCCTCATCAATCTTCTCCGGTTTCTTTTCTATTAGCTTCAGAGTGTCCGGCTTTATGTGGAGGTCCTTGATCCATTTGGATTTGAGCTTAGGACAAAGAGACAAGGATGGAACAATTCATATTCTTCTGCATGATGACCTCCAGTTGAACCAGCACAATTTGTTGAAAAGGCTATTTTTCCATTGGATGTTTTCAGCCCCTTTTTCAAGGACCAAGTGGCCAAAGGTGTGTGGGTTCATTTCTGGATCTTCAATCTTGTTCCATTGATCTGCCTGCCTGTCACTGTTCCAATACCATGCAGTTTTTAAGACTATTTCTCAGTAGTATCCCTTGAGGTCAGGGATACTGATTCCCCCAGAATTTCTTTTGTTGTTGAGAATAGTTTTAGCTATCCTGGCTTTTCTGTTATTCCAGATGAATTTGAGAATTGCTCTTTCCAACACAATGAAGAATTGAGTTGGGATTTTGATGGGTATTGCATTGAATCTGTGTATTGCTTTTGGCAAAATGACCATTTTAACTATAATAATCCTGCAGATCCATGAGCATGGGAGATTTTTTTTTAATTTTTTTATTCGATATAATTTATTTACATTTCAAATGATTTCCCCTTTTCTAGCCCCCCACTCCCTGAAAGTCCCGTAAGCCCCCTTCTCTTCCCCTGTACTCCCACCCACCCCTTCCCACTTCCCCGTTCTGGTTTTGCCGAATACTGCTTTACAGAGTCTTTCCAGAACCAGGGGCCACTCCTCCTTTCTTCTTGTACCTCATTTGATGTGTGGATTATGTTTTGGGTATTCCAGTTTTCTAGGTTAATATCCACTTATTAGTGAGTGCATACCATGATTCACCTTTTGAGTCTGGGTTACCTCACTTAGTATGATGTTCTCTAGCTCCATCCATTTGCCTAAGAATTTCATGAATTCATTGTTTCTAATGGCTGAATAGTACTCCATTGTGTAGATATACCACATTTTTTGCATCCACTCTTCTGTTGAGGGATACCTGAGTTCTTTCCAGCATCTGGCAATTATAAATAGGGCTGCTATGAACATAGTAGAGCATGTATCCTTATTACATGGTGGGGAATCCTCTGGGTATATGCCCAGGAGTGGTATAGCAGGATCTTCTGGAAGTGAGGTGTCCAGTTTTCAGAGGAACCAACAGACTGATTTCCAGAGTGGTTGTACCAATTTGCAACCCCACCATGAGCAGTGGAGGAGTGTTCCTCTTTCTCCACACCCTCTCCAACACCTGCTGTCTCCTGAATTTTTAATCTTAGCCATTGTGACTGGTGTAAGATGAAATCTCAGGGTTGTTTGGAAACGGAACAATATTCTACTCAATG
This sequence comes from Apodemus sylvaticus, assembly GCF_947179515.1. NCBI lineage: Eukaryota > Metazoa > Chordata > Mammalia > Rodentia > Muridae > Apodemus > Apodemus sylvaticus. The sequence continues at coordinate 47,978,545 of NC_067482.1, read as the reverse complement.
ATACCTTGGTCCAGGAAGAAATAAAGAAAGAAATTAAAGACTTTTTAGAACACAATGAAAATGAAAACACAACATACCCAAATCTATGGGACACAATGAAAGCAGTGCTAAGAGGAAAACTCATAGCCCTGAGTGCCTCCAAAAAGAAAATGGAGAGAGCATACATTACCAGCTTAATGACACACCTGAAAGCCCTGCAACAAAAAGAAGCTATTTCACCCAAGAGGAGTAGAAGGCAGGAAATCAGCAAACTCAGGGCCAAAATCAATCAAGTAGAAACAAAGAGAACCATACAAAAAATCAACAAAACCAGGAGCTGGTTCTTTGAGAAAATCAACAAGATAGATAAACCCTTAGCCAGACTGACCAAAGGGCACAGGGAAAGTATCCAAATTAACAAACTTAGAAATGAAAAGGGAGATATAACAACGGAAACTGAGGAAATCCAAAAAATCATCAGATCCTATACAAGAGCCTTTACTCAACACAACTGGAGAATCTGGAGGAAATGGACAATTTCCTTGACAGATACCAAATACCAAAATTTAATCAGGACCAACTAGACCATCTAAACAGTCCCACAATGCCTCAAGAAATAGAAGGAGTCATAGAAAGTCTTCCAACCAAAAAAAGCACAGGACCAGATGTTTTCAGTGCAGAACTCTATCAGACCTTCAAAGAAGAGTTAACACCAATACTTTTCAAATTATTCCACAAGATAGAAACAGAAGGAACACTACCCAATTCCTTCTACGAAGCCACAATTACGCTGATACCAAAGCCACACAAAGATCCAACAAAGAAAGAGAACTTCAGACCAATTTCCCTTATGAACATCGATGCAAAAATACTCAATAAAATTCTTGCCAACCAAATCCAAGAACACATCAAATCGATCATCCACCATGATCAAGTAGGCTTTATCCCGGGAATGCAGGGTTGGTTCAATATACTGAAATCCATCAATGCAATCCACTACATAAACAAACTCAAAGAACAAAACCACATGGTCATTTCATTGGATGCTGAAAAAGCATTTGACAAAATTCAGCATCCTTTCATGCTTAAAGTCTAGGAGAGAACAGGAATTCAAGGCCCATACCTAAACATAGTAAAAGCAATATACAACAAACCGGTAGCCAGCATCAAAATAAATGGAGAGAAACTTGAAGCAATCCCACTGAAATCAGGGACCAGACAAGGCTGCCCCCTTTCTCCTTATCTTTTCAATATTGTACTTGAGGTACTAGCTCGGGCAATTCGACAACATAAGGAGGTCAAAGGGATACAAATTGGAAAGGAAGAAGTCAAACTATCATTAATTGCAGACGACATGATACTCTACCTAAGTGACCCAAAAAGCTCCACTAGAGAGCTCCTACAGCTGATAAACAACTTCAGCAAAGTGGCAGGTTATAAAATCAACTCAAGCAAATCAGTGGCCTTCCTATACTCAAAGGATAAGCAGGCTGAGAAAGAAATTAGGGAAATAACCCCCTTCACAATAGCCACAAACAGTATAAAGTATCTTGGGGTGACTCTTACCAAACATGTGAAAGATCTGTATGACAAGAACTTCAAGACTCTGAAGAAGGAAATGGAAGAAGACCTCAAAAAATGGGAAAATCTCCCATGCTCATGGATCGGTAGAATCAATATAGTTAAAATGGCCATTTTGCCAAAAGCAATATACAGATTCAATGCAATACCCATCAAAATCCCAACTCAATTCTTCACAGAGTTAGAAAGAGCAATTATCAAATTCATCTGGAACAACAAAAAACCCAGGATAGCTAAAACTATTCTCAGCAACAAAAGAAAATCTGGGGGAATCAGTATCCCTGACCTCAAGCAATACTACAGAGCAATAGTGATAAAAACTGCATGGTATTGGTACAGTGACAGGCAGGAGGATCAATGGAACAGGATTGAAGATCCAGAAATGAACCCACACACCTATGGCCACTTGATCCTCGACAAAGAGGCTGAAAACATCCAATGGAAAAAAGATAGCCTTTTCAACAAATGGTGGTGGTTCAACTGGAGGTCAGCATGCAGAAGAATGCGAATTGATCCATCTTTGTCTCCTTGTACTAAGCTCAAATCCAAATGGATCAAGGACCTCCACATAAAGCCAGACACTCTGAAGCTAATAGAAAAGAAACTGGGGAAGACCCTTGAGGACATCGGTACAGGGAGAAATTTTCTGAACAGAACACCAATAGCGTATGCTCTAAGAGCAAGAATTGACAAATGGGACCTCATAAAATTACAAAGTTTCTGTAAGGCAAAGGACACCATCAAGAGGACAAATCGGCAACCAACAAATTGGGAAAAGATCTTCACCAATCCTACATCAGATAGAGGGCTAATATCCAATATATATAAAGAACTCAAGAAGATAGACTCCAGAAAACCAAACAACCCTATTAAAAAATGGGAAAAAAAGATAGCCTTTTCAACAAATGGTGCTGGTTCAACTGGAGGTCAGCATGCAGAAGAATGCGAATTGATCCATCCTTGTCTCCTTGTACTAAGCTCAAATCCAAATGGATCAAGGACCTCCACATAAAGCCAGACACTCTGAAGCTAATAGAAAAGAAACTGGGGAAGACCCTTGAGGACATCGGTACAGGGAGAAAGTTTCTGAACAGAATACCAATAGCGTATGCTCTAAGAGCAAGAGTGTCAAATGGGACCTCATAAAATTACAAAGTTTCTGTAAGGCAAAGGACACCATCAAGAGGACAAATTGGCAACCAACAAATTGGGAAAAGATCTTCACCAATCCTACATCAGATAGAGGGCTAATATCCAATATATATAAAGAACTCAAGAAGTTAGACTCCAGAAAACCAAATAACCCTATGAAAAAATGGGGTACAGAGTTAAACAAGGAATTCTAACCTGAAGAAATTCAGATGGCGGAGAAGCATCTTAAAAAATGCTCAACTTCATTAATCATTAGGGAAATGCAAATCAAAACAACCCTAAGATTTCATCTTACACCAGTCAGAATGGCTAAGATTAAAAATTCAGGAGACAGCAGGTGTTGGAGAGGGTGTGGAGAAAGAGGAACACTCCTCCACTGCTGGTGGGGTTGCAAATTGGTATAACCACTCTGGAAATCAGTCTGGCGGTTCCCCAAAAACTGGGCACCTCACTTCCAGAAGATCCTGCTATACCACTCCTGGGCATATACCCAGAGGATTCCCCACCATGTAATAAGGATACATGCTCTACTATGTTCATAGCAGCCCTATTTATAATTGCCAGATGCTGGAAAGAACCCAGGTATCCCTCAACAGAAGAGTGGATGCAAAAAATGTGGTATATCTACACAATGGAGTACTATTCAGCCATTAGAAACAATGAATTCATGAAATTCTTAGGCAAATGGATGGAGCTAGAGAACATCATACTAAGTGAGGTAACCCAGACTCAAAAGGTGAATCATGGTATACACTCACTAATAAGTGGTTATTAACCTAGAAAACTGGAATACCCAAAACATAATCCACACATCAAATGAGGTACAAGAAGAAAGGAGGAGTGGCCCCTGGTTCTGGAAAGACTCAGCGAAACAGTATTCGGCAAAACCAGAAAGGGGAAGTGGGAAGGGGTGGGTGGGAGGACAGGGAAAGAGAAGGGGGCTTATGGGACTTTCGGAAGTGGGGGACTAGAAAAGGGGAAATCATTTGAAATGTAAATAAATTATATCGAATAAAAAAAAATCAAAAAAAAAAATTCTCACCTGAAGAACTTCGGATGGCTGAGAAGCATCTTAAAAAATGCTCAACTTCATTAGTCATTAGGGAAATGCAAATCAAAACAACCCTTCTTCAGAGTCTTAAAGGTCTTGTCATACAGATCTTTCACATGTTTGGTAAGAGTCACCCCAAGGTACATTATACTGTTTGTGGATATTGTGAAGGGGGTCATTTCCCTAATTTCTTTCTCAGCCTGCTTATCCTTGAGTATAGGAAGGCTACTGGTTTGCTTGATTTGATTTTATAACATGCCACTTTGCTGAAGTTGTTTATCAGCTGTAGGAGTTCTCTAGTGGAGTTTTTTGGCTCAGTTAGGTAGACTATCATATCATCTGCAAATAATGATTGCTTGACTTCTTCCTTTCCAATTTGTATCCCTTTGACCTCCTTATGTTGTCTATTTGCCTGAGCTAGTACCTCAAGTACAATATTGAAAAGATAAGGAGAAAGGGGGGCAACCCTGTCTAGTCCCTGATTTTAGTGGGATTGCTTCAAGTTTCTCTCCATTTAGTTTGATGCTGGCTACTGGTTTGCTATATATTGCTTTTACTATGTTTAGGTATGAGCCTTGAATTCCTGTTCTTTCCAAGACTTTAAGAATGAAAGAATGCTGAATTTTGTCAAATCCTTTTTCAGCATCCAATGAAATGACCATGTGGTCTTTTTTCTTTGAGTTTATTTATGTAGTGGATTGCATTGATGTATTTCTGTATATTGAGCCAACCCTGCATCCCTGGAATAAAGCCTATTCGATCATGGTGGATGGTCGTTTTAATGTGTTCTTGGATTCGGTTGGCAAGAATTTTACTGATTATTTATGCATTGATGTTCGTAAGGGAAATTGGACTGAAGTACTCTTTCTTTCTTGGATCTTTGTGTGGTTTTTGTATCAGCATAGTTGTGCTTTCATAGAAGGAATTGGGTTGTGTTCCTTCTGTTTCTATTTTGTGGAATAGTTTGAAGAGTATTGGTGTTAGGTTTTCCTTGAAGTTCTGATAGAATTCTGCACTGAAGCCATCTGTTCCTGTGGTTTTTTTTTTTTTTTTGTTTTTTGTTTTTTGTTTTTTGTTTTTTTGTTTTTTTGTTTTTTTTTTTTTGGATGGAAGGCTTTCCATGACCCCTTCTATTTCTTTAGGGGTTATGGGACTGTTTAGATGATCTATTTGGTCCTGATTTAATTTTGTTATTTAGTATCTGTCTAGGAAATTGTCCATTTCCTCAAGATTCTCCAGTTGTGTTGAGTATAGGCTTTTGTAGTAGGATCTGATGATTCTTTGAATTTCCTCAGTTTCTGTTGTTACATACCTCTTTTCATTTCTAATTTTGTTAATTTGGATACTTTCTCTGTGACCTTTGGTCAGTCTGGCTAAGGGTTTATCTATCTTGTTGATTTTCTCAAAGAACTGGCTCCTGGATTCATTGATTCTTTGTATGGTTCTCTTTGTTTCCAATTTACTGATTTCAACCATGAGTTTGATGATTTCCTGTATTCTACTCCTCCTGGGTAAATTGGCTTCTTTTTGTTCCAGGGCTTTCAGGTGTGTTGTTAAGCTGCTAGTGTATGCACTCTCCATTTTCTTTTTGGAAGCACTCAGGGCTATGAATTTTCCTCTTAGCACTGCTTTCATTGTGTCCCAAAGATTTGGGTGTGTTGTGCCTTCATTTTCATTAAATTCTAAAAAGTCTCTGATATCTTTCTTTATTTCTTCTTTGGCCAAGGTGTCATTGAGTAGAGTATTGTTCAGCCTCCATGTGCATGTGGGCTTTCAGTTTTGTTGTTGTTGTTGTTGTTGTTGTTGTTGTTGTTGTTGTTGCTATTGAAGACCACTCTTACTCCATAGTGATCTGATAGGAGGCATGGGATTAGTTCACTCTTTTTATATTTGTTGAGTTCCGTCTTGTGACCAATTATATGGTCGATTTTGGAGAAGGTACCATGAGGTGCTGAGAAAAAGGTATATTCTTTTGTGTTAGGGTGAAATGTTCTCTAAATATCAGTCAAGTCCAATTGGTCCAAAACTTCAATTAGTTTTATTGTGTCCCTGTTTACTTTCTGTTTTCCTGATCAGTCCGCTGAGGAGAGTGGAGTTTTGAAGTCACCCACAATTATTGTGTTAGGTGCAATGTGTGCTTTGAGCTTTAGTAAAGTTTCTTTTATGAATGAGGGTGCCCTTGCATTTGGCGCATAGATGTTCAGAATTGAAAGTTCTTCTTGGTGGATTTTTCCTTTGGCCAGCAAGAACTGTCCTTCTGTATCACTTTGGATGACTTTAGGTTGAAAGTCAATTTTATCTGATATTAGAATGGCTACTCTGGCTCATTTCCTGAGACCATTGGCTTGTAAAATTGTCTTCCAGCCTTTTATTCTAAAGTAGTTTTTGTCTTTGACATTGAGGTGTGTTTCCTATATGCATCAAAATATAGGGTCCTGTTTCCTTATCCAGTCTGTTAGTGTATGTCTTTTTATTGGGGAGTTGAGTCCATTGACATTAAAAGATATTAAGGAATAGTGATTATTACTTCCTGTCATTTTCGGTGTTATTTGTATATTTGAGTGGTCATCTTCTTTTGGGTTTGATGAAAGAAGGTAACTATCTTGCTTTTTTCCAGGGTGCCGTTTCCCTCCTTGGATTGGAGTTTTCCTCCTATTATACTTTGTAGAGCTGGGTTTGTAGAAAGATACTGTGTAAATTTGGTTTTGTC